>NC_141032.1:30542500-30715000 GCF_052040795.2 Danio rerio
TCTAGATGTTTTGGTCCAAAGACATGCTAAATTGACTGTAGAGTGTGAATAAGTATGAAAATGTATTGGTGTTTCACAGCACTGGAGTTTCACAAGTTTATGTATTCTCAGTGCTGGGATGCGACAGGAAGGGTAGCCACATAAAACATATTTCAGATTAATTAGTGGTTCAGACGGCTGTGGTGACCCCTGAAAAATCAGGGATTATGCCAAAGAAATGTGAGTCAGTCAGGATTTAGATCACTGTTTTCCAAAGCTTTGAAACCATTGCAAATTGTTTGGTTCAAATCAGTGGGTCAGAGCATGTCAAACCAAGTCATGATATAGATAATAGCACATGCTAAAGTCTCAGAAATAAATAAAGATACACATCTAAAAGGTACATATTTGGACCATATTGTACCTAAAATAATTTTACCTAGTAAAAAAAAAAGTGTAAAAGTATAAAAAAATGTAGCTCTTGTCATTTTCCAACACAGTGACCACTCATACATGTATAATTAACATTCTTTTTGCATAAAGCAAATGCTAATAACCAAGATAAATCATATTAAAAAGTATCATAGTAAAAAGTGATAATATTTACCAAAAAAATGCTGACACTGTAATATTTAAAATTACTGATTACACCCACTAATATACAATCAAAAATCTAGATCTTATAGTATATACATATGACAGATATATATATATATACCAGAGGGGGCGACCCAGTGGCGCAGTAGATAGTGCTGTCATCTCACAGCAAGAAGCTCGCTGGTCCGAGCCTCGTCAGGGTCAGTTGGCAATTCTTTTTGGAGTTTGCATGTTCTCCCTGCGTTTGCGTGGGTTTCCTCCAGGTGCTCGGGTTTCCCCCACAGTCCAAGGAAATGCGGTATAGGTAAATTGGATAAGCTAAATTATCTATAGTGTATGTGTATGCATGAGTGTGTTTGGATGTTTCCCAGTGATGGGTTGCAGCTGAAAGGGCATCCGCTGCCTGCGATGACCCCAGATTAATAAAGGAACTAAGACAAAAAGAAAAATATTTAATGAATGTTTTACATGACAAAGACGTGATGTATTTTAATGTCTCACAAAAAATGACATCTCACCTCTGCCCTCACAATCTTTACATTTTAATTGAAAGTATTTGGGCATTTTTGTGCTTTTGACACGCTTCAGACTGCAATAGAAAGTGGGAGCAAACACTTTTAAAATACATATGTGGTGCAGAACAAATTAATTTACAGTTTGTTGAAAAGAAAGTAAGTGGTTTGTAAGCATGGTTTGAAGAAGCTCGCTAACTGCAAAACACTTTATTCTGAAAGTTTGACAAATGTAGCTAAAATAAACACTGCACTTCCTGTTTTAGGTTTAAATGTTCCCATAATTTGTATGCAAAACAATAAAAATGCATCTAATTAAATCTTTACAGCATTAATTCAGCTCCCGGGAACACTCAGTGACCATTCTCTCAGAGGACACATGGCAACACTAATATGATAGAAGAGTAAACAGTGACAGAACACCAGGTGCAGGACAAACAAGACAGGACCTCACGAAATGAAAAAGAATATGAAGAAAAGAAGACCTTGATTCTGTGAACAGATACTCTGCTGCATCATACATCATTTTGACATTCCTTTTTTCAATTTATTTTTTTTATTTTTTTTTATTTTTTTGTTCTCCAAACTATTTGTTGATTAACTAATAATTAGGCTTCTGTTGAGTAACGAAAAACAAAATCTGTTCATCATAGTTAGTCATAGAAGCAGTGTTTCCTTAAAATACCATCAATATCAGCATCAACACAGGAATTATGTCAAAAAATGGGCTCATTTGAGAAATCAATCCACTTTGGGAATGCTTGTAAGTAATCCATTAAATCACTATTTTTGCTTCACTGCTCTTCTGTTGAGAATCCTTGATGGAAGGTTTTAGTAAAACGCACAAATCTGTCACAGTCCTGTCATGGAGAAGGAAGCAAGTGGACAAACTCATTTCCCCTTTTCTGTAAACTCAGACACTGTGCAGCTTGCCCTCCAGCATCCTGACCATCCACTGTGACCGAGGAGACTCAGTTAGGGCCACCCCTATTTGAGAAACTAATTCCTCCCCAAACTCATAAATTATGACCGAGGGGAAAAGGGCTCACCGTCTGCACCCTAACGATTCCAACCATTAACCACTGCACTGTTGACTTTTACTGTCTGGAAATGGTGTGTCCATAAAAACATCACATCAGCCCAGCAGAGCTCTGCTTAGATCATTGAACAGACACTGGGTTGCTTCCAGTGCAGTAAGGCCAAAAGATGACAGACATCAGTGTGACTAATTGCTGATTATTTCCATTTAACAGCATATTTATAGGCCACTTTCATATAATTTGTGCCTTTATGTCTTATGGTGAAGACATATAATTATTTGCCAGCTAGCAGGCAGATTTAATATCTGAAAATTTTATAGATCGAACAGCAGTTTTAAAGCAATACCAGTCTTGTTCTTTTGGCATTTTGGAAGAGGCTGCGGCAAGCTAAAGCACATGTTTGAGCCAACATTCAGGCAGAAAGATAGCGTGGAGTCTTATGAAATACCAAAGTGTACATGTATTAGTCCAGACGTCTTGACACAAGGGACTGCACACCTAATAAAACACTTAACGGATTAAACACCCTATAAAATCATGGATGTAAGTGGCATAATACACATACTAAATAAACCACACTCATCAAGATGAGTGGATAATATCCAGCTGTTAGCTCGCTACCTTACACTGCAAAAAATGTTGGGTTCCAAACAATTTCGTCATGTTTTCCCAACACAAGTAAAGATTAAGTAAAGATTAAGTTAAAGTAATTGTTTTAACAAATTTAATCGGATTGAACTTAAAGGGGTGGTCCACTACAATATCGATAATGTAGCTGTGTGAACATAAACTGCTCTGAATGTAACATGATCAATACAATGGGAGACATTGGCTTTTAGAGAGTTATCTTAGCAAATCCTACAGCGAATGAAGTTCGGGGATAACAAAAAAGAAAAAACATTTGTGTTAGAGAGATCACAAACACTACACATACACCCCGCACAGCAAAGGAGGATGGTCAGAGGCACTAATGTTATAGCAGAGAAAGCTAAAATGCCGTCCAAATGCTGCTATTCCCACAGTTCTGTTTCTGTATTTGGGCTTCCAGAGGACACAACACTGTATGTAGAATGGGTTTTAATCACATCGGTTCAATCTGTAGTATTGCTGAATGACTAAAAAGTTATCAGTATTAATGCTAAAAAAACTGTGCTTTTCAGTCAAACCATTCTTCTGCAATCTGTTACCAAAAACGGAAATAAGAGCAGTATTAATAGCTTAAAATGTGGGAGAGCATTGATTTTAGGTGATTGTATTGTATTGCAATATGGAGCAATTAAGTGTTGATGATAAATCAAATGTAATTCACAAATACTTGATAATGAGATAATTTAATGACAATAATTCTCTAAGTTTACAACTGAATGAATTAAAAATAAGTGTATAAAATGATAAAATATGAAATGATAAAAAGATATGACAATAATTGTATCCAGCTTAAATGTAAAAATAGTTACCTATGAAAGAGAGAGACTGGGGAAGGGAGAGAAAGAGAAAGAGACGAAGAGAGTAAGTAGGCCTCAAAGAGCCTGGGAGCAGTAGAGCCAGAGAAGATAACAGGTGACCACATCGTAAAACCACCAAAGTTCACACACCAGGCACTGATCTAATCAGTATCTGCCTTTGGAATTTGTGTGAGCCTTCTTTGGTAAAAAGACCATATAAACAAATGCATATGATAATTTAGACTCTTACAACACAAAGACAGAAGTGCTTACAATTTAATTTTAATTATGTTCCAGTGAATTATTAAAAAATATGTAGCTAGCATTTGACAAAGGACAGCAACAAGAATATCTCTCACATTTCAGTGCTGGATTTGACTAAATACTCAAAGGAGCAGCTCCAACCATAATAAATCAAGCTGTGGATTGTGAGCCACAACCTGTTAGTATTTTTAGTTTTTAAAATTGATCAATTACATGCATAGATTCTGTGTTAATTGTATATTGTAGTAAGGGTTAAACAAGGATGTAAACAGCGGAAAATGCTGTTTTGCACAGTTAATATATTCACTACAACTTCTATTTATCTGTCAAACCCCTGTAAACACTCACAGTTTTCACAGCGCTGCATCTCAAATAACCAACTCGTAAAATATATATCATGCTTTATATTACTTACACATGCTTATTCTGAATAAATGTGAACGACACGGCTGCTCTGACTGACAGTATTTATACAGCAGAGGCCCAGCAAATGCTTTTATAGATGTGACACTTTTCCTGGTGACGCGAAGCCGATCTGCGAATCACAGCACATTATGTTAGCTGACCAATCAAAGACTTTTGATGGCAGGCCTTTCAGAGGAACTAGGAAATATTATTTCTGTGTTAGCTCAGTAGCAGTATATAATTGATAAATATATAAAAAATAATGTGATTTTCTACAAATGAATCATGAGCTTTCATTGCTTTGAATCCTATAAACACAACCCAAAACATGCTCAGGAATAGTGTTGTTTCAGCTCAATTTAAATAAGTAGTTTGAACTAGCAGCAAAATATCTTTTTGAGTGTATACTTTCATAATATTTCACATTGTAGGTATGATTGTTGATGATTATGATGATGATTATGTGGTGAATTCAGCCTAAATAGATGCAAATACCATTTACCAAAAATCAGACTAAACAAATGTTATAGAAGCCAGCTAAGACTCACTCCTCTGATCTCACACCAGAATTACCAGCTTACCAAGAAAGTGATACGGATGAATATAACAAAGAGCTACAGTACACTCTGAGAAATAAAGGTACAAGAGCTGTTACTGGGGTGGTACCTTTTCAAAAGATACACATTTGTACTTTAAGGGTCCATATTGGTACCTCAAAAGCATTTATTTGTACCTACAATTTTTAAAATGTTCCCTTTTGCACTTTTTATATACTAATATGTACCCTTGAGGTATTAATATGGACCCTTTAGGTACAAATGAAAAGGTACCACTCCAGTGACAGTTCTCGTACCTTTATTTCTGAGAGTGTAGTATGATCTGTAAAAGTTAACCTCAATTTCATAGCATCACAATGTGTACAAGAAGCCGTAGTCTTTAATGTCCATGTCAGTGTCCCTTTCTCCCATGTCAGAATTACAAGTTAGCCCACTCAAGGGGGTAAGTAGAACTGATTGTGTTGTATTGGTGTCAAGACCCTGAAGTGAGAAGAAGAAGTCCAGCTAGTTTTATGAGTCTTTATTAGTGTCCCTGTTCCACCATCATGAGGGAGCCAGTAGAATTAGATGGGTCACTTTGGTGCCATGACCAGGAAGGGGGTGAGATTTAGGGTGAGTGTAATAGTATAACAAAAGCCAGCTAGAATGAGCTACTGTATGTCAAAGTCATAGTCAGCTTTATTGTCAATTCATCCACATGTACAGGACATACAGAGAATTGAAATTCCGTTACTCTCAGACCCTAAGTGCCTAACAGGGGCGTTGCTAGGGTCGAAAGGGATAAGGGGCTTAGCCTTAACCAATCATTTACACGACTGCGACAATGATTTATATGTGTTCTTCCAGCCATCTTAGGTATTTTTATAAGAATAAAGTCGATTCATAATTCGGTGCTAACTGATATAGCATGTTATAATAGAAGCTATAAAATAGTAAGCTAGATGCGTTGACTCACATCGATTTAACTATTACAGAAACAGATGTGCCTGGCAATATCATATCTAGATAAATATGTCTAGATTTCTATATCATATGTAGAAAGCTAGTACAATTGACGTTTTTCTGGCTAATTCGCACGTATTTACATTGATATGATGCACATTTGATCAATAAGTTATTTTATTTCACCAAAACCAGGTACATTTTATACTGTGAAAACAAATATTAAGCTTCATCAGTAGTTAGAACTATTCAGTTTTGCGAAACAGTTGTATTATTACCTCATCAGCATCAGCTCCTCAAAATCCTGAATGAATTATGATGGAAGGATTTTTTTAACACCATGTGACAACAGTGTCACTCCCACCTGCCGGTAGAAACAGGTACAGCTGAATTGCTGACTATTTAATTACATGACACAAACGCTGCATTAAGTGGAGCGTGTGATGTATGTGCTAATTTTAAGGACTTCGATAACAAAATAAATGTTATACAACCTATTTTTATTTAAGTGCAACATATTCCAAAAGATCAGGTGCTTTTGACAATACATCAGGGGCTTAAGCCCCCAAAGTCCCCCCTCACAACGCCACTGGTGGCTAACATAAAGTATTAGCACACAAAGTAGAATTTTAGAAAGAAATTAAAATACAATTATACATAAAACGTAATCTAAAAATATACGTAAAAAATAAAAAAAAAATGTAAACAATACAATTACATTTAAAGGGCATATGGCAATGACTGCAAAGCAGGGTTGTGCAGATGTAAAACATAATTTGGAGCAAAAAGGCTTGTGAACATGATAATTATGATAAAGTGTGAATAAATCTCACTCTCCTGGCCTAAAGTGACAAGCTAGTGACTGCAGTTTGTACTACATTTGTTAAAGAGGCTACCTCCTCTGCTGAAATCACTGGTTTGAATCTTGCCTGAAGCTGGTCAGAAGAGCTGAAGGGGTTACAAGGGTGCCATACCCAGGATGGGAGTGAGTGCAGAAAGTGGGAGTAAGCAGTCTGCAGAATGCAAGGTGTTATATTGGTGCCGTGACCCAAAAGGGAGTGCTTTTTAAGGCTGTATTGGTGTAGCAGAGGTCAACTAGTATGAACTGTGTGTGTAAATCTACTTTCCCTGACCTCAAGAAGCATACTAGCATCTGACATTAGAAACTGTGAGCCAGATGGGTGAGAGTTCAGAGGCTTGAAGGCACAAGTTATGTGAGTAAACCTCAATGCCTTGGCAGCAAGAAGCATGCTATAGGCTATAGTTTTAGTGTCTTTCTTAGTATCCCATACTTCCATGCCAGAATCACAAGTTCAAATCATTCTCATAACAACACATTTTTTTTTTCAATGAATAAATGGAGATCAAATGATTGGAATTTGCCCACAAAAATTCTTTCAACAACAATAAATGTGACCACACTTTAACAGATATTTTAAAGATGCAAGAATACAGAAGGAGTAATGTAATTTGCAAGGACCCAATGGCAAACTAAGGAAAATATGTTCAAAATTTTCAGGTCCAAATGCACTGAATCAGTTATACAAAAATAATAATTTGTGCCAATCATACACTACATTATTTTCTAGTTGGCAAAATTAGCATATTGGTTCTTTTATCAACTAAGATCAAGTCATTCAGACTTCAAATGGAGGCAAAAATCTCTACAAAAGTCAAGTATTCCAGCCTTAATTGCAGAGCCAGCACCTGAAAGAAAGCGGTGAAGCATTTACAAACATGACCGTAATCAAAATGAGATGAGATTAATGAGCTGTAGCTTTGAACCGGTGTGCTCCTACTCTGCTTCCATCTGCGTGCAATGCTGTCAGGTGAGATGACTTTCACCGCCTTTTCCCAGCTCCTCTCATCTACTTCTACTTTAATCAATCACTGCATGGAAGGTCTATCAACACTTATCAAGTTGGAGGTCTGTCAAAAGCACAGCTGCGTGTGTTCCCTGTCAATCCATTTACATTGTTTGCGACAAACAGATGCTCTTTCCTTGGCTGTGAATCACTGGTGGATGCTGTGTATAAACATTGGGATGAGTCATGACTGACAGACATTATACATCACCCTGTAGATACTTTAGTTAGCAGAAATGTTGCTTGCTTTTAAATGCTAAGTGTCGTCATTTATATTTTTTGAATTTATAAAGGTATGCCTTTAAATTCAATGATTAAACTATCCTAAGATACATTAAACAGACGTTGACTATAATTCTGGGCCTCAAACTAGGCCACAATAAATGCTGTGCCATAAACTGCACCACAATACATAACTTAAAAATGCAAATGTATGAGTAGAATCCGTTGACGCTACTCAATACTCAGTTGTTGTAATAGCAAGACATGAGCAATTCTCCCAGGAAAAAAGCTTGTTAGTGGGATAGCTCATTCAAAAAGACACGTCTGTTGCTTGTTTACCCCTAAAGGGTTTATGGTTGTGAAATGAGTAAATGTGAATAAGTTAAGAGCGCAGGGACAAGGCCAGACATTTCAAAATGAGTGGACCTTGGTTAAATAAGTTCCTACTATCAAATTAAAACATGAGATGAGGTGCATTATCTAAGAGAAAAATAAAAGAGTAAAACATCTGAGCCAAAAATATGTGGTTGAATTGAGAATAAAAATAACTATCACTGAACATTTGCCTGTAAGATGTGATTTGTTAGTGTTTTGTATTTGTTTGCACCATGACTTTATATACTATACTGTAGATTATTTCTGATAAGTGACAAGACTTTTATGTAAGCAAAATCAGACCTTATTGTTATAATTAAATAATAAAAAATAAAGGCATGATCATAGGGGCATTTGCCCATCATATAAGCCACTTCTGAAGTCAAGTTATTATTTGTTGTTCCTAAAATTTGGATAGGCGACAATACTTTGTCAGGCAGTGTATTAGAAGCTTGAATATATTGTCATTATAAGTATAACTGGAAGAATAGCACTTTTTATTCTTTTAATGTTAACTACTGTATAAAGTAAAATGGAGGAAGTACTTTGTGTCTCATAGATGTAGCCATGGAGGGTCACTGCTGATATTACAACTAAGGATTTAAAAAAAAAGTTCCAGCATTTAGGGGAAAGAAAAAGTACCAGCTGTACCTCTGAGAGTAATATCCTAGAGACTTTTACAGCTGAAAGTATAATTTTCTTAACAAGCTAAAACCCTAAAACGGCAATAAGAATGGAGAGAACACTTTCACAGCTCAAATAGTACACACATTTGAACAGAAGAATTAATGTAGGTGCTTTTATATAACAGCATGATTCACATTTCCGCCTCTAAATTCCCTCAAAATTGCCACCATTTACTTCCATTGTGCCTTGCTGTAACCTCAGTCTTTGGATTTTGAAAGGGAAAATATGAGATGAATCTAAATTATTTTTTGTAACAATACCAGAATAACAATCCAAGCCAGAATATTTATTTATATATCTATCAATCTGACCATTTCTTAATGATCTTAAATTTAGCATGAAGATACAAATAAGAAGTCTGCTTAAAAAAAAATAGACTTCATTTTAACTTAAAATTAAAGTCTCAGTTGTCAAAGTCCTCAAAAAAGTCAACTAACGCATTTTATTTTGCATAAGTTCACATGACAGCCCAAATGATTGGTGGCAGTTGTCTAGCTTTGCACAGTAGTGCGCTTTCCACAGGGGGAAATGACTGCGAGGCTTTTGGCTGGATTACGAGAAGATATACTGCTTTCAGAAGAAGAGCACCGTGTCAATTTTCTGTCTGTGTCCAAGGCCAGATGTGTGTCCTGAGCAGACAGTTTAGGACAGGAAAAGCTAGATCAAGCTAGATCAAGAAATAATCTGTGCGTTGCTTTTTTCCCCCTATTTTATGCAGCCAACTTAGCAGCAATTCGGAAAGTCATTACTAGCAGATCTATTGTAATGATTTTAGGAGCTAAAATTGTTCGGATGGCACTTGAAAAGCAAAAGAACAGTTCTCACTTCAGCAAAGTATAATACAATAAAGTGAGACTGGGTAAGTGAAGAGTGTAAAGCTGAATGAATGGCGGACTGAAATGAAAAATGCTTTTGTTAACAGGTTTATGCAGTTGCTCTCTCTCTCTCTCTCACACACACATGCAAGCACACACTCTTTTCTTTATTCAAAACTTTCAAAAACTAGTCAAAGATGACGGCTCATGGTCTTTTGCTGCCAAAGTCTATAGGGAAATTAGTCTAGGCATTCAAGCATAACACCTATTTTCAATTGCACTCTCTTGTTTTTCTAAAGAATATTGTGATTTTTGACAAAAAGTTGTGACTTTTGTCCCTGTCAGTTAAACATGGCGCATAGTCTTTGCATACAGATGTCCTCATATCATTGTTAAGGAAAAATGGGGGAAGAATGCAGGTATCAGAAATGGCAGATACATGTGTCTGGCATAAGTTATTAATGGAAACGAAAAGCCATGCTGCATCTTTTTAGAGTGAGAGAAAAATAATGTTAAAGTTGATGTAGAAACTTCCCAGAAGATAAAAATAAGACGAATATTATCAAGGGTAATTTTAATGGATGATTTTAAAGACTCGCACAAATATTTTGATCAAATATAAAGGCAATAATATATTAAATAGATATGATAATAAACACACTATTAAGACCAGTCCAGCACCTCCCGCATTTAACGCTTAAGAAACGGCACACTGAATTAAATCCGCATAAAACATGTTATGGGTATAATAATAAGAACATTATCTTTTGTTTAAAATTTAGTCAAAAATACTTTTTAGCTTTAAAGGTTCAAGAAACCCTTAAGTACTTTTTTTTTTTTTTTTTTTTTACAAATTTGTGTGTGTTGTGCATTAATTTCAAATCGATTTCATCTTCTGGGATTTCATCTTCTGGGATTAAAATTTTAAAAATGGGGTAGGATGAAAGTTAGTGACGTAACACCAATCTGCCTGTCCAGTGATGACGCATCTGTTTCTCATTATTATTCATATCAGAGTTTTCTTATCCTAAGAGAAGAGCCTGCTTCTTAATTATTAATAACTGCACATGCTTTCCGTAGGCAAGGAAGACCTGCTAAACTGTGAGAGTGTGTCTGCGCATGGCACACAGTATTTAGCCATTAATGAAGGGTCGTATGTGTTTGTTTCTATGATCAACAGGGTTTATTGCTTGTTTTACCCACGATGCTGTCAGGGCCGATACAGCTAAGCTGTTGAGAATTGAAGAATGGCAAACTTTGTCTTTTATCAGTTGAGTTTGTTACCATTCAGACACGTCACTTATCCGTGCTGCTACAGTATGTTAGCCTATGTTTAAAATCCTCCGGATTACCGGCAGGGTTGATTGAAATAGATAAGGCAAGAGACCTGCTGCACTGCTATCCATGTTGTCTGCATTCACACCCAGGGATTGAGGAGAGAAGTCCTCCTCATTTATATTGTTCATATAAACATGATTACTTCATAATGACAATATAAGAAATTGAGGGTATGTGTATATGAAATTACGAATAACATGTAGCAGCGCATTAAATTACTATTTATTTCTTTGTATTTTAACTTTGTAAACTATAAAATCATCGGTCTCCTCACAGCTTTTGTCTCAATTTGTAAAGCCAACTGTACGCTCCCCTTTTTTTTCCCCTGCTCTGTCGGCCACGCCCACTCCTGCCTCTGCTTTCAGCGCTCCACACTCATTATGAAGATTTTTTTTTTTAAATTCTGAGGTAGACTTGAACCAAAAGAGGAGGGTTTCATGACCCATTAAAAAAAGTTAGTAAAATTCTAAAATTCACTTAGCTTTAACTACTAAATTTTGAATAAATTGCTCACATTCGCCAAAACAGCTCTTTTTGCCCTTGTGATTAGATCTTGGTTAATTGTGTTATACATTATTAAAAAAAAGAACACAAGATCTCATAAAAGTACTTTTTTTGCAGCCATATTTTTAATTTCTGTCGTTAACACTTTTTTTTGATGGTCCATTTAAGTATTAGTAGACTGTCTGCTTAATATCTGTTGATACAGACATTCAACAGGCATTTAACTGACTTTAAGAAACAGTACATGTCAACTTACACTAACCCCAACCCCAACCTAATAGTCTACTTAGAATCTAATGAAAATTAGATTAGAGAACAAACGGACCATCAAAATAAAGTGTGACCTTTCTGTTTCTTTTGCATAACAGAGAATTAAAACTACAGTACATATTGATTTGATTGCATTTGAAGCTGTCAGTTTTACATTTAACTACAGAAATTATTAAAAAAAAACATTTTTTTGTTTATTGTTTATTGGTTTTCCAAGTTAAACACAAAATACAACAAAGTACAAAGTAATCTAAATAAATCTTTAATCCTCACACATACTGCCCTATACATGCCTCAAACCTCCAACCTGTAGTGCCACAAATAAAACATAGAAAAAAGTAATAAATCAGGTTCTATCTAAGCATTTTGCCCTGTTATACCCAAGTAAGGAATGACACTGCCCCAGTATTTGACAAACATATCTTGACTCTTTTTCAAAAGAAATGCAGATTTTTCCAAAGGCATGTAAGATGACACTTCTTTAATCCACATGGAAGTAGAAGGTGGTTTAGAAATCTTCCATCTCAAAGTTATACATTTTCTGGCTGCTAATAGGGCTAGTCTTACAAATCTCAGAATTATGCTTTTAACAAATAAATTGGACAATGCCAAAACAATTTATGTTGAGTTCTATTGAAATTCATTAGAACGAGTCTATTTATTACAGGTGTTGAGACAAGTATCAAGACTAAAACCAGGCCATAATGCTACAACAAGATCACGATTCTTCAAAGACTTTCTAATCTGCTGATTTGCTGCTCAGTTTCTGACTTTTTACTACTGCTTTTTATTATAAATGTTGAAAAAGCAAGACCATTTTGGTCAGGATTTTTTAATGAATAGAACATTTCAAACAGTAATCTGGTAAAATGGGTAACATTATAAATGTCTGCACCGTCACTTTTGATCAACTTAATAAATGCCAGTTGAAAAAAGTATTAAGTTCTAGAATGGTTTCTGAAGGATCTTGTTACTGAAGACTGGCACAATGGCTGCTGTGAATTCGGTGTTGCCATAACAGAAATCAGTTATTTTAACTATTACTTAAAGATGTGCAATTAATTTAATTCTATTCCGACTACTGTTCTGATCTGGAAAACAAAAAAAATCGAAGCTGTATTAGTTCATGTGCCGCAAACACTGATGCACCAATATGGAAAAAAGTAGAACTCTTACTTCAGGCCATGTCTTTGATATCAGACTTCCATTTGTCAAAAAGGGTCATGAAACCCTAGACTAATTTACTGCTTCAGTTCAGTTTAATATGAATGTCACTGTTTAGTTCAGATCAGTGCAATACAAATGTCAAAGCTGGCACTGATCCTCTGAAGAGCAACTCCACTGAAGCTCCACCAGCCCCAGCCAAGCAAGCCAGAGGCGACAGTGGCAAAGAACCAAAACTTCACCAGTTGATGGAAGTGAAGATCAAACCATCTGCGGAACCAGGCTCAGCTGACCAAATGTCAAATCAAAGGCTTGAGAACGATGGATGTCCATCAAGGAGAAAGTGCAGATTTATGTGTGTTGTACATCAATCAAGATAATGTTAACATCTTTCATCTTTCAACTTTAACTTTAACATCCTTCAACTTAGTTTGTCAACTTTACATAAGGAAAACTAGCTTATTTGAATTTTTTGGAAATCTTCAAAGTCTAACAATTTGCTGCCGCTTATGAAGTGATGTTTTTTTTTCTCTGGTAGCATCAGTTTGACATCTTCAGCCACAATGATCTTAATCATAATTATCTTACCAGTTTGTTAGGATGGAAAGATGCACAAAAAGAAAGCTCTGTCCACTGCTGAATATTCTGTTTCAGCTGGAATTACATCAACATACTAAAATAAAAGTCGCAGCTACTTATTCACATGGAAACAATGTCCAAAATTCAATTAAACATTTTTTTTCTGATTATTTCTCAAAATAATTTGAATAAAGTAAAGATGAGGTTTCATAAATAAATTTATCAAATTTCCTACTGTAACTACATCAAAACTCTGATTAGATTTGACTCTTTAAATAATTTAGACAACTTTAAAGGTAATTTTCTCACTAGTTACATTTATTGAACCCTCACATTCCATAGTTGTATCTCAGCCGAATTTAGTCCTATCCAAAAAAAAGCATAAGTTTTCATTTAGATCCTTAAATTCATACAGCCCTTTTCTTGACGCTCAAAGTGCTTTACACATTGGGGGGAATCACCTCATCAACAACCAGTGTTCAGCATCCACTATATTGCGCCAGACCGTACACCACACACCAGCTGATTAGTGGAGAGGAGACAGAATGATGTAGCTAATGATGATATGGGGATGATCAAGAGGCCATAAGAGACAGAGGCTAGTAGGTAAATTTGGCCAGGTTACCGGGATTAAACCCCTACTGTTTTTGAAAGACATTCTTGGATTTTTAACGACCACAGAGAATAAAGACCTTGGTTTAATGTCTCATCCGTCACTATACTGGGGCATTAAGACCCACACAGACCACAGGTTGAGCGCCCCCTGCTGGCCTCACTAACACCACCTCCAGGTAGCAACCAAGCTTTCCCATGTGGTTTACCATCCAGGTACTGAACGGATGCAGCCCTTCTTACCTTCAGTGGGCAACTATGTGAGAGTTAAAGAGGGCTAGCTGCCAGCTAAAAGTCAATAGGAAGCTTATTCATTCAGCTTTCAGTCCATGTATAAACATTTTACACTTACGACTAGTTTTGTGGTCCAAGGTCACATTTTATTGTGCCAGATACTATTTACACCTGAGCGCAAAGAGTCACATTGATAATATAAAAGTGAGAAAAACCTCATTATGATTGACTGAATTACTCATGCCTCTTTTTAAGTATTTAAATACAAATGTCTGATTCGATGCACAGACACTCTCAGAATCATAATCGGCTTGTGTATATTTTCAGAATCTAAAGTTGTCAAACACTACGAAACCGTTTCTGCACACCTACAAGTTTTATGCAAATGTCTTGTTCTTTTCTCTGCCCTTTACTCAGCAAAGCGTTTAACTTAATCGGCCGCTGACGAATTTTAGGTCAGGCCTCCGCATTTGACAAATGCATGTGCCAGAATCAAGCGATTGCAATTATGTTGCCACAATTAGAACCAAGCAATTATATTCAGATGACAGGAATAGAAATGTCGGTGGTTAGAAGAGACAAATGAGCAGTGACTAGTTACTTCCTTGGTTCTCATTGCTGGAGGAACTCACTCATTAATATTTTAATTGTGCCCATAATGAGACTAAAATGAGAATCAAATTCAGGAGCATGTCTTATTACATACATGTTACATACTGTATGATCAATTATTACTGCTCAATAGCTGTGCTGAAATTTGCAAAAATAGCATACAGCCTTAAAAATTATTCTCTATTGGACCATTTAAAAATCATGGAACTTTGTTGTTCTACAAAAATGTTATTATAATGAAAAAGGTTTCTTTAGATAATTAAAATGTTTATCACTCTAAGAAAATAAAAGATATTTTGCCTGAAATATTTGAGGAACTAAAATGGTTCTTTGGCATCACTACAAAATACCCAATATTTTTAGTAGTAGCCTATAGCAATGTTATATATACACATGTAGGCAGTGTTGGGGAAACTTACCTTTGAAAGTAATGCATTACAATATTGAGTTACTTCTCAAAAAAGTAACTAGTTGCATTACTTTATTTGTTGCGATACTTTTGCATTACTTTTTATTATCTGGCTATGGATTGATCTCTTTCAGAATTTTTTTCTTTCTTTTTTAATAGAGGAGCTCTGCAATTACCATAGCACTGTTATAACCTACCCCTACATTTACCCTAAAAAAAACAGATAAAAAGTATATATTTAAGATAATGTTATATGAGAACTTCCTGATCCCAGAGCTATACATGCCGTAAACAGTGGTCCCTCGTTAATCGCTGAAGTTACGTTTTAAAATTAGCCCGCAATAGTTGAAATAGTAGTCTAGTTACACAAAAAAATCATTGAAACTGTGAGATCAGGATTATGGCGAGGGACCACTGTATAGACCATTTTGAGTGACATTAACAATAACAATGGCCCCCCTGTTTTAATTCTATTAAATTTCTATAGCTTCTGAGAATCCGAAAAGATATTGATAAATGTTATAATAGCTGTTTTAACAGTAAGTTATGATTGAATTGCCTATTGTTACAGTTTTGAAATAATCAACACATTCTTTCATTGACTGTGTGATTCATTCCCACATAGCAAAATTTCTCTGGTCCAGCTCTGGCCCACACAATCAGGTTTTGCTTGGCACTTTTTGCAAGTCTCAGCCAAGTTAATAACTCATAAATGGGCCTAAACTGGGCCAGATATAGGTTGGTTTGTCATAATTGCAATGAAATTGATAAACCCATGAAGCATTGCGCTTTAGGCACACTTAGTGCATGCTTTTTCTCAAAGCAACCTGATTGGTAAAATTTTTCTTTACTCAAAAATTGTTTTAATGTATTTTTAATGTGGGTCAATACAGGGTAAATTTACGTGGCCTACATATAAATTTTTAACATCTGAGCCAAATTCTACATTTTACATCTGGCCCAAATCATGTGTTCCCCCTTAAAGACCATGCCACCTCTGCCAAACCCGGGCTATGTTCGGTCCACATGCTGTATGCCAGTGCCGAATGAATGCCTGCTGTGCCAGCTTTATGCAAAATCAGGGCCAGAATTCTTTGCTACATGGGATATGATTTAATTTTAATCATAAATTAAATTTTAAATCACCAATTAATTTTTTTAAAAGTTAATTTATTAAAGTAAACAGTAACTTACATTACATTTTCTAAATAGTAACTTAAATATTATTATGCTTATTTTTTAAATGAAATATAGGTTACTTTACTTATTACTTCGAAGTTTTATTTTTACATAACTCAAGTTACCTCCAACACTGCATGTAGGTACACTGTACAAAAATGTATAAAATTAAGTTAGAGTGTTATCAACTTAGTATAATAGGTTACAATGATCTAAAAACATATGCTGTCATGATTAATTAATTATATAATGTTGTACAGAGTATAAAATATTATCTTAATTTGAATCTTCATAAAGTTCAAAAAGTATATCAAATATTTAAGCTTTATATTTAATAATTCATTAAATTTAGAATTTATCTAAAGGTTTAAGCAATTTCTCCACTATACTGCATGAAACATTCATTTGGGGTTGATTGAATAGTATTTTTACTCTGTGCTGACTTTTCGTTCTGACTTTGTGGAAAGCTGGGATTTGTGCACAATAATGGAGGTCTTTGTATTTGGAGTGTTTTGATTTAATGGATTCAATGGTGTCTAGAAATAAAGAGAAAGGATTTGAGTACAAAATGAAAAGAATATTATGGATAAAGAACAGAACTGGACTTATGCCATTGCTGATTCTTTACTGACTACAATAAGGCTTAGTTTTAAAGACACAGCACAACATTTCTCAGGTGTGGGAGAAAAGAATAAGACATGATTCAAGTTTTCTGGTTGAGTCCCAATTCAGAATAAAGATTTATTATGAGATTCTTGAGCTTTTGATCCAGGCTTCATAATTTCTTAAATGATGCTAATTTTCGCAAATGTTACATCAGATTTCCTTAACACTAGTTCAATGATAGATCACTGTTAATACTGATCTGACAGTGAATTTATATTACAAACAAAACAAGACAAATTTAAAATAGCTTTGTGCATTGAAAACATTTTCTTAAAAAAGTATACTGTAGTGGTTTTTACTTTATTAGAATATTGTTAGCCTGACTCTCTCCTTCATTTAACACCAGAATAAATGTTTTGTATTTTTAAGGCTGTGAGGAAAAATATGTGCCTCGAAAGTTGGTTTTTGTTCGGTATCAGCTGAGAAAGTTCAGCTGCAGTAACGAAACACTCAGAGTCTTCATTCCTTTCATTCCTCCCAAAAAGAAAGAGCCGACAACAAGCTTCACCTCCTATAACCTCTAACAATCCTGCTCTAACATCTCAAAGATCAGGGGTGTTTCCTGAGAGGAGGAAAGAAATGGATGAGAAAATAATCCACAGAGCAAAAATAAAATCCCAAATATTACTGAAGAAAGCTTTGAAATAAATCATTCAAAGAGGTAATGAAAAACAGAACTTCATATGGTTTCTTTTATTTGTTGTATCTCATTTATTTATTTATTTTTGAATATGCACATGATTAAAAATAACAATATTAAGAGTAAAAAAACATGAAACTTTTAGGACCAAGATAGCAGAGTTTTATAGAATTGTATCTTCTGCATACCTCAGTTGTAACAAGTTTTATAAGTTCAAGATTAAGAAACCAGTGTCATCATCATTTCTGTGTATTTACAAAAATGCAATTTTGTCAAAATGGTGATGTCACGCAAGTACTTGACAATTGTCATTTTGACACCATTGTGACCTGTGTGCAATACATTTAATAAACACAAAGAGACATTACAATTTAATGAACTATATAGTTGTTTATATATATATATATATATATATATATATATATATATATATATATATATATATATATATATACTTTACTATATATATACTTCACTTTCTACTTCATTGAACTTAATGTGTGAACATTATTCTGACTCTACCATCTGAATGTCGCATCAGAAATCAAGACTCCTCAGTCCAGACAACGTTTTTCCAATCTGTTATTGTCCAATTTTGGTGAGCCTGTGCGAATTGTACCCTCAGTTTCCAGGAGTGGGACCTGGTGTGGTCTTCTGCTGCTGTAGCCCATCGGCCTCAAGGTTGTGCGTTCAGAGATGCTCTTCTGCATACCTCGGTTGTAACGAGTGGTTTTTTGAGTTACTGTTGCCTTTCTATTAGCTCTATCAATTATATATATACTAAACGTAACCTGGGAATACACTATTTGTCTTTCTAATTCCTTAAACTTAATGTGTACTGGCACTTTAAAACTTAATATCAAATTCTCAGTTAAACTGGAAATTTTATGGCAACTTTTTCTTTCTATGTACTTCTTTCATATCACATAAAAACTGAACTGGGAGCAACATAAAAAATGAGACTCATGACGGTACTCACCAGCATTTCAAATGAATTAGCATGCTTGTCAATCATCATGTTATATTGTGATTACATTTCATGTAGGGATAGATATTCAGCTGGATTTCAAAACAAATAACCTACTTCATTATTAAAGCCACACTTTCACATTGAAGTGTAAAATTATTTATTAAAAACAAGTGTGGCAGAAACAACAGCAGAAAACCTTTTTACTAAAAACCATTCAGCTGCTGTAACGGTTGAACAAAACAACTGCCAAAGGAAAATGTTATTTTAGTCATTTTCAATCAGTGTTTCTGCCTGAAGATTTCTTGTTTGGAATATTATTTTACCCCATAATACAATTTAATAACTACTGTAGCAAGATATGGGAAATGTCATTGACCTTTTGCAATTTAAGGTGAGGAAATGTCACAATTTATTCAAACATCTGAGTGCAACCACAACTATTTTAACGGTTTAATTTCAAAAGGTATTAACCTTTGGGGAATTATTGTGAAAGCCTTGAAATTTGGCTTAATAGATACCTTAGCGGGACACAAAAATCCAATTTACAGACATTATGCAGCTCATATTAATAGACTCAGTGTGAAAAACAGACTTGCTACCTAAACCGGGGTCATTGACAACTCAATTACAAGACTAATTAAGGCATGTTAACCTTAAATTACCTCATGCAGTTCATAAAGCACTACCTGGGATTAATACTCGCTTATAAAATATTAAGCATGTATGCAACATTCCAACCAATTTCTGTAGTTATGTAGTATGTAATGAAACAAAAGATTAGTTCTTCCATTTGTCTCTTTTGTCCAGTTCTCTTTGGGGGCTTCATTATTCGACCAAATCACAGAGCGAGTCCCTTTACTCCCTCCAAACGCTCATTCTTTTTGATAAAGCTTAACATGGCAGGCACAGCTTGGTCCCTGTAGTCAGCAAACTAATGACTGTCACAAAATCAGCTCGTCCATGATCAAAAGACCTCGTAAATAAGGTCTGTCAGAGGAGGACTGTCGCTCTCAACATCAGTGGCAAAGCACAAAAGATGCACTGCAGAGTCAAGTGTCAAGCATCTGTGCTGCAATTTTATGCTGTCCTAGATGATCCAGCCAAAGACTTTCAGAAATCGAGTGGCAAACAACTGTCAGGCACGCGTATTGAATTACTGGCCTTTTTGGCTGTAATTTAAAGTTTGAAATGAGGCTTCTTGCTGTGGGGGTGTGCAGCACATTGTGTCTTGTGTCAACCATTCTGTTTAAAGTTTAGGCCATCAACCTCTCTTTCACAGGGGACACATGTTCATGAACAGTGTTTAAGCTTGGTGACCCGATAGAAATGCCAGCTATACAGCCTGGTTAATGGAGCGAAGTCAGGACAGATTTGCAGAAAATCATTCCAATTTAAACACAGTAAATCAATCAAAGTAAATAATGTAAACATTTTATTAAAATATTTCAAAGATATATAATATAAAAAGAAATATGTATTAATTATTAGCTTTTTTATTTTTTATTTTTTTAATTCCATGGCTCACTAAAATACTTCTGATTCCCATAGGTAAATTGTGACAATCAGGTATGTTATTCCCAGATAACATGAATTAAAACTAATAACACAGGCTCTTCTGAGTGCTTAAAATTATCTTGATCACTTGCGAATATATGTCTGTCATGACAACTCTCTGAGAATCTTATACAGTTGAAACCAGAAGTTTGCATCCACTGTATAGAATGGCACATAACCAATTAAAAAAAAAAAAAAATCAGATGTTAATGTGACTAAACTTTTTCTCTTTTAGGTAAGTTAGGTTTATCAAATGTGTTACTGTTATGCTTAAAAGCAGAATAATGAGAGATATTTTTTAAAAATGTGTTATAACTTTTCTTGAAAGTCAAGTTATATACAATAAGATTATTATGCCTTTAAAAAGGCTCAGGTGATGGTTTCAATGTTTTGGAAGTTTCTGATTGGCTAATTGACGACATTTGAGTTAATTGGAGGCACAACTGTAGAATTGTGTCCACATGTTCTGTGGTCTGATGGAACTAAGATTAAACTATTTGTCCATAATGACCAGTGTTACATTTGGAGGACAAAGGGGAAAGCTTACAAGCCTAAGAAAACCATCTCAACTGTGAAGTATGGGGGTGGCAGCATGATGTTGTGGGGCTGTTTTGTTGCAGGAGTGACTGGTCCACATCACAGCATAGATGGCATCATGAAGAAAGAACATTATGTAGAAATACTCAAGCAACATCTCAAGACATCAGCCAGGAAATTAAAATTTTGCCACGAATGGGTCTTCCAAACAGAACATGACCCCAAGCATACTGCCAAATTAGTTAAAATTTGCTTTTAGGGCAACAAAGTGAATGTTTTGGAGTGGCCATCAAAAAGCCCTGATCTCAATTCTATAGAAAACTTGTGGGCAGAGTTGAAAAAGCTTGTGCGAGCAAGACAAAATCTGACTCAGTTACAACTTTTCTGTCAGGAGGAATGAGACAAAATTCCTTCAAACTATTGTGAGAAGTTTGTAGAAGGATACCGAAAACATTTGAACAAAGTTATATAGTTTAAAAGCAAAGCTAAAAAAAAAAAACAAGAAATGTAGAGTGTCACAAAAGTGAGTACACTCCTCCCATTCCTGCAAATATTCATTTATAACTTTTCATAGGACAACACTGCAGAAATGCAGAAATGACTCTTTGACACAATGAATAGTCAGTGTAAAGTGTTATAGCAGTGCAAATGTATTGTCCTCTCAAAATAACTACAAATACAGCCAATAATAGCTGAACCCCTGGCAACAAAAGTGATTACACCCCTAAGTGAAAATGTCAAAATTGAGCACAATTAGTCATTTTTCTTTCCCTGTGTCATGTAACTCATAAGTGTTACACAGTCTCGGGTATCCACAGATAGCAGGTGAGTTAAATTTGGTATAAAAGCTCTACCACTCTCTCAACCAGGCCACTGAAAGTTCAACATTGCACCTCATGGCAAACAACTCGCAGAAGACCTGAAAAACAAATTGTTGCCTTACATAAACATGGCCTAGGCTATAAAACGACAGCCAACACTCTGAAACTGTGCTGCAGCACAGTGGCCCAGACCATTCAGTGCTTTAAGAGGACAGGTTCTTCCCAGAACAGGCCTCACCATGGTCAGCGAAAGAAGCTGAGTGCACATTCTCAGCATCACATCCAAAGATTGTCTTTGAAAAACAGACGGATGAGTGCTTCCAGCATTACTGCAGAGATTGAAAATATGGGAGGTCACCTGTCAGGGCTCCGATTGTACGCTGAACACTGCATCAAATTAGTCTGCATGATTGTGGTCCTATAAGGAAACCTCTTCTAAAGAAGATGCAAGAAAGCTTGCAAACAATTTGCTGCAGACATGCAAACTAAGGACCAGGATTCCTGGAACCATGTCCTGTGGTCTCAGACCAAGATAAACCCATTTGGTTCAGATGGTGTCAAGTCTGTGTGGCAGAAACCAGGTGGGGAGTATGACAAGTGTCTTGACTACCATTAAACATGGTGGTGGGAGTGTAATGTTCTGGGGCTGCATGAGTGCTGTTGGCATTGGGGAGCTACATTTCATTGAGGGAAACATGAATTCTAAAATGTACTGTGACATACTGAAGCAATTCTCTTAGGAAACTAGACTGCAGAGCAGTGTTCCAGCATGATAATGACCCCAAACACACCTCCAGGATGACCACTGGCTTGCTAAAGAGGCTGGGGATAAAGGTGATGGACTGGCCAAGCATGTCTCCAGACATAAACCCCATAGAACACCTCTGGGGCATTCTGAAAAAGAAGGTGGAGGAGCACAAGGTGTCAGATGTCCACCACCTCCATGATGTTGTGATGGAGGAGTAAAAGAGAATTTCAGTGGCAACATGTGAAGCTCTGGTCAACTCCATGCCCAAAAGAATTAAAACCATGCTAGAAAATGATGATGGCCACACAGAATATTGACATTTCACGTTTTTACTTAGGGGTGTACTCACTTTTGTTGCCAGGGGTTCAGCTATTATTGGCTGTATTTGTTATTTTGAGAGGACAATAAATTTACACTGCTATACACACTTTACACTTTCTACTTTTCATTGTCAAAGAGTCATTTCTGCAGTGTTGTCCTATAAAAAGTTATAAATAAATATTTGCAGAAGTAGGAGGGGTGTACTTACTTTTGTGACATACTGTATGTAAACTTGTTTGACTGTCTAGAAAATAATAAAAAATCTTTGGCATTTAACAAATGTAAATGATTTAGTTTATTCTAACGGACCTAAAATAGTAAACGTTAAGTATAATTTTCCATCTGTAAACTTCGGATTTCAACTATAGGTAAAAAATAATATGTACAGTCAGGTCCAAAAATATTGGAACATTGAAACAATTCACAATTTGACACAATTCACAATTGACACAATTCCAACATTTTTGGCTAACCAACACAATAAATTTGTGTCAGCTTTAATTTAAGGGTATTTACATCCAAATCAGATGAACACTGTAGGAATTACAACAGTTTGCATGTCACAATCACCAGCGACATTACAAATCGATCATCATATGGACTACAAATCGTGTCATGCACCACACACTCACACCTGTTCTGGTTTTCCGCTGATTGCAACCACACACAGCTGAAGCTGGTCAAAATTCTGTAATGTGAAGTGGACGCTGACAAAGGGGTGTGGATCCAAACACAGGTTTATTTAGCATAATGGTCAGGCAAGCAATGGTCAACACAGGGGCAAACAGATATACACAGGAAATCCAGAGTTTTATTCAAATACACAGGTAAATGGTCAAAAAGCAGGGAGCAGACAACATAAATGAAAAAACAACAAAGCAAAGGTCTAACACGGCAAGCAAAACGCGTCATAATGTTCACAGTGACAGAATAAAAGACTCAGCCCTGATGTGTGTGTGCGCTGAATAAATAGTGCTTGTAATCAGGTAATGAGCAGCTCCCAGTCAACAGTGTGAGTAATCTACCGAATGAGGAACCTTGCATGTTATCGGTGCATGACTGGAACTTGTAGTCCATATACTGGCGGATTTGTAGTCCTTTAGCGATCTGCCAGGATTAGATCAGTGGTGATTGTAACATTGCATATGTGCCTCCCACTTGTTAAGGGACCAAAAGTAATGGGACAATTGGCTTCTCAGCTGTTCCATGCCAGGTGTCTGTTATTCCCTCATTATACCCATTACAATGAGCAGATAGAAGGTCCAAAGTTCATTTTAAGTGAGCTGTTTGCATTTAGAATCTGTAGATGTGAACTCTCAAGATGCTCAAAAGAGCTGTCACTATCAGTGAAGCAAGACATCTTTAGGCTGAAAAAACAAATCAAACTCATCAGAGAAAGAGCAAAAACACCAGACATGGCTGAAACAACTGTTTGGAACATTCTTAAAAAGAGAGAATGCACCAGTGAGCTCAGCAACACAAAAAGCCCCGAAAGATCACAGGAAAAAAAACTGTGGTTGACAAATAAAGACTGTTAAAGCACATCTTGTTTGTTTAATTTCAAATCCATTGTGATGGTGTACAGAGTCAAAAATGTTAGAACTGTGTCAATGTCCCAATATTTATGGACCTGACTGTATATGGCATTGTTGATGCATTTGGTCTTGGTGGCACAGCGGCTGTTACTGCTTTTATTGTTGGTGCGGAGCTGAGACTTGCTACTGGCAGTATATTCACAGACATGCTGTCTGAGAATATAACACTGCTGCTGCAAATATAGCATACACAAAAACCTTAGATAACACTGAAATGTTTATAATATTACTACATTAGTAAATTACTATATAGTTTTTGGTTTATCAAATTAGTTGTATGTACAAAAAGCCATTTTGTTTCAACAATAATTTGATGATGTAAATAAATACAGTAATTTTTGTATTTTTAGAATAGATTGCAAAGATTTTTTATAAATAAAAGGTACAGTTGGAGAAGTCATGGTTTAATGGTTAGGGAGTTAGACTTGTGATCGGAAGATTGCTGGTTTAAGTGTGTCCAGCACCAGCAGGTATCGTAGGTGTTGAGGGTGAATAACCAACACTCTCATCCCCCTCAATATCACAGCTGAGGCAAGTCCCTTGAGAAAAGCACCAATCCCCCAACTGCACTTAGCTGCCCACTGCTTTCTCTCTCTCTCTCTCTCTCTCTCTCTCTCTCTCTCTCTCTCTCTCTCTCTCTCTCTCTCTCTGTGTGTATGTGTGTGCTGCCAACTTATCCAGCATGTTTTACGCAGCAGATGCCCTTCCAGCCGCAACCCATCAATGGAAAACACCCATACACTCTCATTCACACACATACACTACAGGCAATTTAGCTTACCTAATTAACCTGTACCACATGTCTTTGGACTGTGGGGGAAACCGGAGCACTCGGAGGAAACCCACGAGAATGTGGGAAGAACATGCAAACTCCACACAGAAATGCCAACTGACCTAGCCAAGTCTCAAACCAGCAACCTTCTTGCTGTGAGGCGACAGCACTACCGTGCCACTGCGTAAATTAAATAAATTAAATGAATCATTTACTTACTTTTTCTGAATGATCTTAGAACACCACCTACTACCCTTAAATAACTGGTCTGTAAATAATGTGATACTCAAATTAGGAATGAAAAATGATTTATCAACCAAGTAAAAAAATACAATCATTAAGCTCATTAGATATTTGTCAAGAATTCATCATTAGTAACAGTATTTATAAACTTCTCACTAAAATATATTAATGTAAAGTTAAAGCTTAAGTATTTGCAAATGCTTAATAAATGATTTATGGTGTGTAGTTATTATAAATTGGTGCCATTGTAGGGTGCATACAGGTGACATTTTTCTGCATACTGATTCATATGTGAAGGACTAGGAAAATTAAAAGGGTTTGACTTTTAAATGTATTTTCTTTTGTTGTATAATGTGAAAAAAACGCTTAAAATGTTCAAGCTAATGTACAAAGAACCATTCTGTACAGTAACTTTAGTTGAGTCCATGACAGAATTTACATTTGTTTTGTGAATTATATTTGAAAGATTGTAGATACAGAGTTACATATACAATAACATCTTTTACATCAATGATTAAATCATTGCATGTTTATATTGCAATATCTTATTATACCACTTGACGTTGTTTGTTGGATTGATTTTTATTTTTAATTAGAAATTATAGCATTGAATATGGAAGTGTTTGTGAATATGAGCCATGTGCTCAATGTATTGGGCTAATTTCCTCTGACGATAAAATTGGCGTAGTCATTTGATGAAACTGAATGCCAAGCATTGTTAAAATATAAGAGAATTTCATGCTTATTTTACAGAGATTCATCTTAGGTATCTAGGCTTTTAAATACCTGAATGTAAAGTAATTATTGGCAAATTAATGGCATTTTTGCATTTAAAAATATGCACATTGTTAGTTCAGTTGATCACCCACAAATCATTACATTCTCATTGGGTTACACAATGCTAACACTCATACTAATTTGCCGGGAAGCTGATTAGCTGACTAGCCAGTTAAGTTTCAGTTTAGTTTGCACCAATCTTGGGTTTCAGGCAGCATGAAGGTAGCTTGACTTTTATCACTGTTTGTTGTCTGGAACTATTGAGCAACTGACTAGAGATGAGCTACCTTTATGTTACATAAAACTTGGAATTGGTGCAAACTAAACTGAATCTTAATTAACAACCTAAACTGAATTTAAACTAAACTGTAGCTATGGTACAGGCCATGTATCTGATAGCAAACAATTCAAATATACACAAATGATATGGACCAAATGCCTTCCCACAATACATTTAATATCAAGCAACCTAATGTTTCTCTGTCAAAATGCAAGTATTTTGAACAAATAAATGACATATTCAATTTGAGTTCTTTTTGATTCGACATGTCAGTAAAACTTTAACCGAACTGAAGCATAGCACACAAGTTGAAATTACGATTACAGTCTTATTAAGCTGTCATTTAGTCTGCATTTCCCTTTCCAAAGATGACTCACAGACATTTATAAGGATAGTCCCCTTAGTCATAATAACAAGTGACTATTCCAAAGTTATAAAGCACAGAAACTCACAAGTTTATTTTACGGGGAAATATTTTTGGCTTTAGTGTGAAGCAGAGTGAATGGAAGTTTAAAGGATGAGACATAACTCACATCGATAATTGCAATGTCAGACAGGCTTTGGTCTGGAATTATTTATATAATTCAAAGCTGCAAATGAGGATAAGATGAATATCGGCAAACAGATGAAGAATTAACCTTTCAACAATCGTTCATGTAGACAAATGTGCATGTGTGGGTGGACGGACATTTACAGGACATGATATGTGTCAAGAGCATGCATTTTGTACCGATAAAATGAAATATTCTGTTTTACCTCTTCAAAGACTTTGCAATTGGTTTTAATTTTCCAACATTTGAAATGCAGTTTCATGGCACTGAGATTCTCATCTTTTTATATTATCTGAAGTGAAGTCCTCTGAGAAGTATAATTGCCTAATACGTGAACGGGACTCTGAGCAAGACAAATTTCTCCCCTTTTCTCTGTGCAAGGATTACACAGATCAAAAATACTCCCAAATGTGAAAAGGTGAAATGAATGTTTGATGTGGACTGGAGGAGAACAAGAAATGAATCACCCGCAAAAAAAAAGCAATTTTCACACACTTTCAGTCATAAACACCAGAAACACAAATAGATTTCACACATCAGCCCACAAACTCCTGGCAATTCAACATTTCCTTTATGTATTTAATATCTGTAGAATATCATTTATATATAAAACCCCATTTTCATTGCACATTTCTCCAACCCAGGCTCATTCCAAAAACATACAACTATAGACATTTCTGGAGAGTGCCAAATATGTCCCAGGATTTTGCCCCATATTTGCCCCATGTTTTTGTGCGGTATTTGTTTTTGCGAATCTACCAGAGGCCGCTCTGTATGATTTTTGAGATATCAAATTTCTCTCAAGAGTGCCAATTTACACCTTCTGTTCTAACGTAAATCCACCAGAGGCCACTGTCGACTGACTAACTAAATGACCAATCGACTGACCCACCCTCCTCCTTTCCTAAACCCAACCAATAGTGTTTTCAAAAGCACCAATTGACTCACCCACCCAATGAATCGTTTAAAAAAGCAATCCAGAAAAAGAAAAGCCCTCGCCTGATTTTTACCACGTTTTCAGATTTTACCACACGCTGTTATTCAATTGTTTATTTTATTTTTTGGCTTCTGCTTTTGTCTTACCTGCATTCTGGAACCGTTGTTCACCAGACGCAAACCCTATCAACTCTCTGCGTCTCAAGTCTGCCAACAAACATGGCGAGCTACTGGACAAACTGGTAACTGCGGGAAAGCCATCAACATGGAGATAAACGGTCAGCTGGTAAGCGCAAAAAGGAATAGTGTCATACCGCCCCGCAACATTTGTTTTAAAGATTAAATGAGGCCATACGTACTTCTGGCTACATAATTCGCAATCTCCATAAATGTAACTAGGGCTATATTTTAAGAATGAGCCTGTGTTGAATTTCACAAATGGTACCTCTTAATAAATTTAATTATGTTCAGCTCTAAACAAGCGTACATGTTTTTGTTACATTAACTTACTTTTTTATTATATCAAACACATTTTGTCAGTTGAGAGCAGAAATCTGCTTTAAATGTTAATTGTACCCTAAGACTTATCATTCACTGCATTTTTTGACAAATATTTGAGTTTTCCAGACAACCTTAAACAAACTAGAGGATTTGTTGGCTTTAAGGTCCAGTTGCACATCATCCAACTATAAGTAAGCAGTAAATATTTCAAAGACATATAGGCCTACTTCTGAAAAAGCAGAATTTACATAAGACAACTTAAAATGATTGATGGCACAAACTAATTTTATCTTAGAGGCAGCCATTTAAACAGTCTACAAAGATAAAATACTGTATATACAACATTATGAAAAACCTGCACTGTAAACCCTACTAAGTTGAAACTACTCAAATGATTTGAGAAAAGTGATTCCCTCAGTTCGTTTGAGTAATGAGAAATCGACAACTCAAATATTTGAGTTGACCAAATATGGGTTCTTCATTGAATTAACTTAAATGTTTAAGTACAGATAACTTAAAATGGTTAATAGACTAAACTTCCAAATTTTTCAGCTTTTATGTTCTTTACTTAGTTATATTCTCAGTGCTGTTTATATCGAAGTTGATATTTAGCTGGACCATGATGGTGTTTCGTAACATCTATTTTTTTGAGGTGGGTCATTTGCCCAAGGCTGAACCCCCAACCTGGAGGACCAGGATATAAACACATACAGTACACTAGGGATAATTTACCTGAACCAAATAACCTACAGTACAGCACATGTCTTTAGAAAAACTCCACACAAAAATGCCAAATGACCCAGCCGTGACTCGAACCAGTGACCTTCTTGCTGTGGGGCTACAGTGCTAACCACTAAGCCACTGTATCACCTCTTGTGTTGCCTCTGTCCTGCTGAGCTAAGCGAAATTTAGCATCACAAGAAAAATGACTACCTTGTGTCATATAACTTATATCGACCAATCAGTGTGGTTGTCAAGACAGAATTTCAAGCGCAACCAATCATTTTTAATAGAGACATGGGGAATCGTTTAATGAAATTAAAAAAGTTAAGTTCAGAAAACTTAAAACATTAATTAAAAGTTTTTTGCTGCCTAATAAGTAAGTTAAACTCACACGTTTTAAGTTTTGATGCCAAAACTTGGTGTTTTAAGTAATGTCAAGTTATATTAACTTAATATCTTTAGTATTGACAACAATGGGGTTTAGAGTGTAAAGGGACATCTTCTGTTTTAACCACATAGTTTTGAAGGAAACTTTTGAGACGGTTAGTAAGGCCTTCAAATAGCCCGCAAGTCTAGGAATAGACTAGGATTGCTTTTGAATTTAGTGACTTGCTTGTCAGAAAGAATAATTGTTTTTTAAATCATACATCATAACTATGTTTGTTGCATTTGTTGTCAAACATAAACATTGACATGCACTGAAAATATGCGCTAATCAGCTACTTTGATGGTAAAATCATATTGCAGATTATGTAAACATCATGCAGATTATAAAAAAAACATCAACACACAGTCTTGAAACACTCCCCACCTCACTCTTCAAAACGGTGTTTAAGGGTCTAAAAACAGATCTTCTAAAAGTGGTAAATGCTTCACTTCTCTCAGGGACGTTTACCAAACTCATTTAAAACTCCAGTTGTTAAATCCCTCTTGAAAAAAGCAACCTGAAAAATACCCTATTGAGCAATTACAGGCCAATCTCAAATCTCCCTTTCATCGTCAAAATCATTGAAAAGATTGTTTTTAACCAGGTTAACAAATTCTTGAGCTCTAAAGGATGTTTAGACAATTTTCAATCTGGTTTCCGAGCACATCATAGTACAGCAGAGAGTGCCTTTATAAAGATACCCCCTGGTATTGCTTGATCTCAGTGCTGCATTTGACACTGTTGATCACAGCACACTTCTGGATAGGCTGAAAAACTGGGTTGGACGGTCCTTAAATGGTTTAGGTCTTACCTTGAAGGCATAGGTTACAACATCAGTACAGGTGACCACAGGTCGAGGTTGACACCCATGACATGTGGAGTCCCACAAGGTTCAATTCTGGCATCTCTCCTGCTCAATCATTATATGCTCCCAAATAATGAGAAAGAACCAAATCTTCAACCACAGCTATGCTGATGACACTCAGATCTACTTAGCCTTATTGCCAAATGACTTCAGCCTCATTGACACCCTCTGCCAGTGCATTGATGAAATGAACAGATGGAAGTGCCAAAACATTACTCAGTAAAACAAAGAGAAAACTGAAGTCATTGCTATTATGAACAGAGATGAGATTCTCAAGGTGAATGTGTCCCTTGACTCTAGGGGTCAAACAACAAAAAAGATTAAGAATCTTGGTATTATTCTGGACTCAGATATGAGTTTCAGTAGACATGTCTAAGCATTAACTTAATTTGCATATTACTATCTCATAAACATTGCAAGAATTAGATGCATTGTTTCCAAAGCATCTAGGACTTAGAGAAACTTGTTCATGCTTTTATCAGCAATAGGGTGGATTACTGTAATGGCCTCCTTACTGGCCATTCCTAAAATACAGTCAGACCGTTGGAGATTCAACAAGTTGCCAGAAAGGTTTTTGTGACACATCCATTAGGAAAATCTCCTGTTCAAGCACATCCCAAAGTGCTTCATTAGATAGAGATCTGGTGATAATGTAACGTTCATGAAAGCACATATAAGGTACATAAGGTGATCTGAACTGTGACCAGGTGTGTTATCCTCATAGAAATAGCCATCACAAAATGGGTATACCATACTGTGGTCATAAAAAAATATCACTGACAATTCTTAGTTACATTTCAGTGCTCAGTTGATGAAGTGCACAAAGTGCATCATGAAAAAATAAAAAAAAAACTCCACACCATTACACCAGCCTGAACAGTTGACAAAGATTTCATATTGTTGAAGCCAAATTCTGACCCTACCATCCGGATGTTACAGGAGATACAGAAACTCTTCAGACCAGATAACCATTTTTCAACATTCTATTGGCCAATTTTGATAATCATGCGCACATTTTAGCCTTAGTTTTCTTCTCCCAGCTGACATGACTGACACCTAGTGTGTTCCTGAAGTCCATGTGCTTCAAGGCTTGATGCTTTGTGTAGAGAAACTCTTCTGCTGACCTCGATGGCAATAAGAGCTTTTTTTTTAAAAAACGGTTACCTTTCTTTTATTAAAACTAGTCATACACATCTGACATGGCATCAACAAGGCCTTTTTTGCAAAACAAAACTTCTGCTCACTGGACTTTTTCTCCTTTTCCGACCATACTCTATAAGATGTGTGTTTGAAAATCTCAGGAAATTAACCATCTCACACCATCAACCCTACCACATTGATCAGGTGTACCTAATAAAATACAAACCACATATATCCAGATCTTCCCACTCTGAATGACTAAGACTATTGTTGCAGGGTTTTTTCTCACATTCTGAATCCCAGCGGAGGAACAGCAGGGAGTGTTTATTATCTGTAGTGTGAGAAAAAGTGAACGAGCTGTGCCACTGAGACAGGATGTGATTAAATCCCACATTTGACATCATTCACAAACAGCCTACAAAAAACAATGTCAATAATGGCATAACTGTGGCAACTTGGAGATAAATGCACTTAAATGTCACAGATGGTGCAGTTGGTTTACTATAGTACAACTTCTATGCATAACGAACAAGATTTAAAAACAGAGTGTGTATATCCATATAGCAGTTCATGTTGGTATACACAGGAACTGCCTGTTAACATATTGTTCCAACAGTCAAGATTACTAGAGTACATTGGGCCAATCAGCTGATTATTTGGCCTTATTGTAAACAACCCTTAATATAAACACAGCACTTCGACCTCAGGAGCGCAGAAGATAATCATGCTTTTAGAGGCTTACTATTTTTAGCAGCAACAAGAGATTACATGTTCTCTATGGTGTCTCATTTTGGTTGGCAGTAATTGCACAGGCAGCAGGAGCCTGCCAGGCAATCACATTTGCAGACAATCAATGTACAACCCTTTAAAAACACAAATATAGGTCAAAACGTATATACGAGGAACAAAGGCAAACAATCAGAAACCGGAAAATGCAGCAGTAATCAGTGAAGAAATATATCCTCAACGAATATGTTACAGTAAATATCCTGCACAGTACAGCAGAATGTTGAAAAGCTCAGATACGACAGAGAAGACAAAAGCAGATTAAATCAAATAGTTTAAAAAGAACTCATTGTCACATTTAACTGGAGCATTTTGCTCAAAACAATTAAAGCTAACTCTGCAGAGTATTAAATACATGCAACCTGGAAGCACAAGCCCAGAGATGAGCTGCATGCTAATAATGTGAGAGATTAAACAAACCGGAAAAAAAAAAGAGAGATGAAAGAGAAGGCAAGAAGCAATGGGAGACAGTGGCTGAGCTAAAGCTTGCTAGAGCTTTGCCAAAGAATGCAATCTATTTGAGCTTAAAAAGAAATAATTACTAATAATAGGTTTGTACACTGGTAATCAAAACTGTATAGTGATTAACCTCTCTTTTAATTATTGAGAAAATCCTTTATTATATTGGACACGGTTGGATCACAAGATTGACTAAAAGAGGATGACTATATAGCTTATAAATATAAAATAATCTACTCAACAACTACAACAATAAAAGCACAGAGGAATATTTTTGTTGAGGCTCTAGTGTTCACACTTGTAGTTTTTTCAAAACATACAAAACATCAAGATACAAAACAAAATAAATGGCCTTTTATGATATATATTTTTCAACAAAAAACACCAAATATACTAAATAAAAGGCCTAACAAGGATCAGATACCAGCATTAATTTATTCATTCATTTTCTTTTCAGCTTAGTCCCTTTAATAATCAGGGGTCGCCACAGTGAAATGAACCACCAACTTATCCAGCATATGCTCTATGCAGCGGATGCCCTTCTATCTGCAGTCCAACACTGGAAAAGATACCAGCATTTACACTTATTTAATTGAACCAGAGTTTGTTTTATGCAAACACCTGCCAAGTATGAACACACCCTTAACACTGTAGGCTCTATTTTATCAATCTAGGCGCAAAGTCTAAAGCGCATGGCACAAAAGCATTAAAGGCATGTCCAAATCCACCTTTGCTATTTTAAGGATGAAAAATAGGTTCTGCTCCTCGGGGCATGGTCACAGGGTTGTGCTTATTCTCCTAATGAGTTATGGGTGTGTTTTGAGCATAACATGCATTAAACAGTTAAACAAATCTGCAGCACAAGGATAAAGAACGAGCCTCCTCTATTCAGCCTCTTTACTATCTCTTTATTTTTACTCGTTACTCCTTTATTTTCCTGAATAAGGAAACGGTGTTGTACGCACTCCACTGAAGACATTCATTAGCCTACATATTTAATTTTATTTGTTAAGCACAAAGATTTGTTTCATTTCTAAATTCAGTTCTAATTTCAAGCAAACTAATAAATGAACAATAATAACGAAGTGTGGTCAAAACATTACATCCAAACACACATCCTATTCTTATTCCCCATATAGTGATGCATCCGTCTCCAAAACCTGACAGGTGGACAAATCTAAACTTATTTTATTACATTTATTCATTCATTCATTCATTTTCTTGTCGGCTTAGTCCCTTTATTAATCCGAGGTCGCCACAGCAGAATGAACCGCCAATTTATCCAGCACGTTTTTACGCAACCCATCTCTGGGAAAACATCCATCCACATCCACTCATTCACACACACACACTCATACACTACGGACAATTTAGCCTACCCAATTCACCTGTACCGCATGTCTTTGGACTGTGAGGGAAACTAGAGCAACCAGAGAAAACCAACGCGAACACAGGGAGAACATGCAAACTCCACACAGAAATGCAGAGGCTCGAACCAACGACCCAGCGACCTTCTTGCTGTGAGGTGACAGCACTACCTACTGCCCCTATTTTATTACAACAAATATAAATATATGTAGCATAAGTAATAATAATAACATTACACAAAAGCAAATTTTTTTATCAATAAAGTTGAATAAAAACTGAGATGAGGCATGGAGACAGTGATTTTCATATGTATGTAAAAAATAATAATTTTTGTAACATTTTAATACTTTTTTTTTCATATGTAAAGATATTTGTGTATTGCTGTGTACATCCAGTATATATCAAGTAATGTGAGTGTTTGAACTCATATAGGCGCATAACTAACGATCTCTGTGCTCTTATTTGGTTAAATTGTGTTTCCTGACACCACTCTAAGACAACTTGTAGTTTTTTGTTTTCATGATAACCTTTGCACAAAAGGTCATCCAGGCAGCCACGATGCCAGTTAAAGAGCTAACGAGCTATTGTTAAAAGCAGCAGATGATAAAACTGCAGAGCATGCTTTTATAAGCAGAACAGTTATCTTATAATTATCATGCCTGATCTGAACAGCCCTTCACTCTGTTTTACTCATGGCAGAATTTAATAATAAGCTCTCTGAACAATTACAGGAACCCCATTAATATGCCATTTAGATCGACTGGTTCAATAAGTGGTATTGAAAAGCAAGGCATTTCCCTTGAGGTCTTGTTTTTTCTACCTCACATTCAGCAAGAGTCATTGACAATAAATGCACATGGGAAATATCTCAATGTGAAGTTTAAATTCAGTTGAAATTAAAACTAGTGGCAGTTAAAAACCAGCAACTTTTTTTTAACAATTATAAAGACAGAAGATTATCGGTTAATCAATACATATTTTTGCACAGTTCCTTACACAATTTTCTGTAATGGCTACAAAACACTTGTCATACTGCAGTGCAAACATATGATGTCATAATGGTTCCACTAAGAAGCTGAAAGAATGATAAACACATTCAGACATCTATAATTAAGTTGCCAAAACAGTGGTATTATGCCATAAACTAATTTATACTGACACTAGCATCACATAACCAGATCCACATGCATGGCAATTCTGACCTGGCAAACTTGCAACACTGAACGATCGAGTATGAGTGCGGTGAAACACGAGTCAGAGAAAATGCTGCTTCAGTTTTTAGCCTTTTTTGGTCCCATGCTTGATTATTTAACACATTTCTTTTGGGATATGGTTAACACTTTACAATACTAGTGCATTAATATATAATCATCTACAATCCCAAGTCAGAAAACGTTTGGATAGTATGGAGAACACATTAAAGGAAGAAAGTAGGGATTTTTCTAATTTTAATTTGACTTTGTATTTTATTGCAGACAATATGAATACAAAATATTTCATGTTTTTTTCTGGACAACTTATTTTCATTTGTAAATATACATCCTTTCCGGTCATTTAGACCTGCAACACATTCCAAAAAATGTTGGGACAGGAGCAGTTTAGGGCTAGTAATCAGGTAAGCTGGGTAAATGATAATGTGATTTGAAACAGGTGATGTCAACAGGTGATTGTAATTAATGGTACAAAAGCAGCATTCAAGAAATGTCTAATCCTTTAGGAGCTAGGAGGGGCAGAGGATCGCACGTTTGCCAACAAATATGTGAGAAAATGATTGAAATGTTTAAAGACAATGTTCCTCAAAAAAAGACAGAAATACATTTGGATTTTTCACCTTCAACAGAGCATAACATCATTAAAAGATTCAAGGAATCTGGAGAAATATCAGTGCATAAAGGACAAGGGCGCAAGTCTACGCTGAACAACCGTGATCTCCAATCCCTCAGACGCCACTGCATCAGGTATTATCATTCATCTATAAGTAATATAGGCTTAGGACTACTTTGGCAAACCTTTGTCAAGTACCACAATACATAGGTACATCCACAATTGCCAAGTAAAACTGTACTGTGCCAAAAGGAACAGTAAAGTTTTAGAGTGCAGTTGTTAACAATGTCCAGAAGCACTGTTGACTTCTCTGGGCTCAAAGGCAACTGGGAAGGACCATTGCACAGTGAAAATGTATACTGTGGTGAGATGAATCAGTATTTCATGTATTTTTTGGGGAAGCTCTGTGCTAGACACCAAAGAAGAAAGACTGTAACCAGAAACAAGTCTAAAAGCCAGGGTCTGTCATGGTATGGGATTGTGTCAGTGCCCTTGGCAAAGGTAATTTGCACTTCTGTGATGGCACAAATAATACTGAAAAGTACATAGAGATTTTAGAGAATAATATGCAGTCTTCTTTTCCAGGGATGCTCATGCATATTTCAATAAGTCAATGCAAATTGTATTTTCTGCAACGACATATAAGTCAAAGTAAATTTAGAAATCACTACATTGCTTTTTATTTGTGTTTTCCACACAGTGCCTACTTTTTCTGATTTGTGGTTGTATTATTAACTAGACCATGAACTAACCATTAAACTTTAATAATTAAATCATTCAACTTTATCAATAACCTATTTTTTGCAGTTGTCTTTTATAAGTAATGAGTTTTTTTTCTGATGTGATGGTTTTTCCAACATGGGCTCATTTTGAAAACATAGCCTTATAAATGTTTCTGAAGATAGCAAATTAAGTGGCCACATTTCGTCTTTAAAACTAATGCTATGGGGCGGTATGATATTGTTCCTTTTCGCGCTTACCAGTGACTGATTACCTCCATGTGAACAACTTTTTTGCTGTTACCAGTTTATTTGGTAGCTCAGCAGACTTGATAGGCAGAGCAGAGTTGACCACAACGACGAGGTTCGACTCCGGTGAAAAACGGTTCCCAAAAAGCAGGTAAGGCAAAAACAGAGGCCAAAAAATTAAATGAACAAGTAAACAGGTTGAGAATGTGATAAAATCTGAAAATGTGGTAAAAAAAAAAAAATCAGGCAAGGGCTTTTCTTTTTCTGGATATCTTTTTGAAACACTGAAGTTGGGTGTAGGGAAGTAGGTGGACGAGTTAATTAGTACTTTTTAAAACACTATTGGTTGGGTTTAGGGAAGAGGGGGGGTGAATATCAGTTGGTTGGTCAGTCAGTCATGTAGTTAGTCAGTCAACAATGGCCTCTGGTGGATTTACATGAGATCTGAAAAAGCATACACAGCAGCCTCTGGGGGATTCAGGAAAACAAAAACTGCAAAAAAAAAAAATTAGCTCCTGGGAAGTATTTGGCTCTCTCCAGAAATGTATATAGGGGTATGTAATCAGAATGAGCCAGGGTATGGTTTTTCATGATTCAGTTTACAATAACTCATTATTGTCTGAGCATCAGCATAAATTAATATATATTAGTATAGCTATTGTAAATTGTGTCTGGTTTATAACTCACTAGTTAGTTTAGAACTGGAAATGGGTTCGGACCTAATTTTTATCCTTTTAGACGGGGTTGGGCCGGGCTTGGGCGGTAAATGAACAGTCATGTGATGCATTTCGATTAGTGTGAGAAAATAATCAAATCGTTTGTTACAACATTAAAATCTATCTCTGCAAAGGTGAAACATATGATGACGGAGAAGTCAAAAAGAGCAAATTTTGGCAGCGGTCAGGACAGCCTCCAGTTCAAAAATAACAGTCATTGTAGCCGCCAAGTCATTTCAGCGGTTACTTATACACTGCGTATTACGGTAGAGCGCTAAACAGCAATGTACAACAAGCTGACAGGGAAGATGACGAGGTCACTCGCTACATTGAAACTGCTGCCATGGAAAATGAAATAGATGTTCTAGGCTGAGGGAAGATGAACAAACTATTTTACCCAAAACATGCTAAATTAGCCAAAACAGTATGCAGTAGCATACTGTCAGTAGCAGCAGCAATGAAAGGGTGCTAACTTCAGTCCTGCTCAGTGAGTGCAGGACTGCGCAAAAGCCATCTACAGTGCATTCAATAATGTCTCTCCACAAAAACACGTAGCCTAATCTTGGTGAGTAAAGGATTTTCAAATTATTACTCAATATTAATTAAACCATATAATCAAAATGTAGACAGAGTATATAGGCTAATGTTGGCATTATTCTTTTATTATTCAGCTTCCCCGTCGCCTTATTGCCAGATTGTGAAGAGAATTGGCGAAACAAATCCCAAAGAGCCTTTATCTTAATTTCGTTATTGCCAAATACCAGTCATGATTTAGAATTTATTTTAATTTAACTTGTTAAGAAAGACTTATTTATTGGTGTGTTGGCCGATTTAAAGGCTAAGTGTATGTACCCAGGCCTATTCAGAGTGCTGAGATGTTACAATGTTACAGAGGACTTATTTTATTTCTGTGTTTCAACTTCCAAGTGGCCTATAGCCTATGTTTGTTATGAATAAATAGTGTTATAACGATATATAAACGACTCATTCATTAAAAAAAAAAGGCAAAAGAGCTGTGCACATTTGAACAATGTCGGGCTGTAAACGGGTTCAGGCTTTTTAAAAGCTGTAAATCAAAATGTACTGGTCGGGCTCAGACCGAATTCTATCAGGCTCGGGCCTAACTTTTATAGCCCAATTACAGCTATAGTTTAGTTCGGATCAACCACTGTTCATTTAGTACCAGGTGTAAACTGAGCATAAGATGAGCAGCATTAACTAAACAATTCAGTTATGTATAAGATAATCTAATTTTGACATGATGTAGTGATGATGCAGTATTAAATTTGATATTTACCAGCAGCAGCAGCAGCAGCAGCAAAAAAAAAAAAACACATTCATTAAAGTCATAATTTCAATTTGTTGACAAACTTACAATGGATAATTAATTTCATTGTTGATTAGAGCATACATATGGAATCATGTTGCCTATTGTGAAAATCATTTCTAACCCTAGAAGGTACATTTAGCAAATTGGTACTGAGTGATCTTCAAAGAGTTATTACCACAGCATGAAACCTCGCAATCTTGACAGAAGGCTGAAGCTCACAGTTTGCTTATCTAATTATAAACAGCATGAAGGTCATTTGTTTAAAGACATCTGTGTGTTATTTGATCAGGGAGATGTGTAAAACCATGTGTTCTGGAAATGCCAAAGCAGGGTCCATCACTGAGTGCCTCTGAGCAACACAAAGCCTGTCTAAAATGGGAAGCAAGATGAAATATCACCCCCAATGGAAGACACTCAAAGCAGATGACAGAAAAAAAGCTTAAAATATTAAGTATTAAAATAAATATTTAAATAAATTGCAGATTTAATAGGCATTCTAGTGCTTTCTCACTTAAGTGTTGTCATGACAGCAGATGTTGACGGCCTTTGCGAAGTCTCAATTTTTGAAAACTTGTGATGACACTCCTCTGCATATTAACTGAATGGAAATTAAATAGGCTTTTTGAAATCACTTCCAGACAAATTATTTAATAATTGACTGAGGCCATGTCTGTTTTGATAAGGGCCTTTTGCGAGGCTTCTTGGGGCTTTTGAACCAGGAGTATATTAATGTACTACACAATCAGGGACAAACACACACAAAGTTGCAAACCATAATGAAGTCATACTGCTTCCTTTTAGAGGGAGGAAGTCCAATAGGCATATTTCAGACTTGTACATCTATAATTAAGCTGCCAAAATAACAGTATTTTGCCTAAAGCACTTTTGTGTGTTGTATTGTCAGAATCCTCCCAGGACTAGGCACAGGCAGTAATTGAAAGTCTCGAGAATTGGATGACTTTATCACCTAGCTTGACTACAGTTACTTGTTATACAGTAATAATTCATTTCAAAGCACAGGAACAGCCAAAGGTTAAGTATTAGCTGCAATGCATTCTGTTAGGGGTTGTGCTATTTCAGAATTTACTTTCTTTCATGTTTGGTATAGTGCAGTCATCATTATGAACATCATTATGGAACAGATGGAGAAACGTATTGAGCTATTATGTAAAACCAGTGCCCTTGCAATGCTAATTTAAATCTAGACACCTCTCTTTGCACTAGCATATGCACAACATAAGTCTGATTCAATTTCCATACAGTAAATGTTTGTTAGGTTGCCCTAATTAGGGCATGCAGAACTGTGGAAACTTCTCAATGACAGCAATGTAAAAAGAATGCTGTCTACACTTATGCCACAGTATGCTAGTCTGTCTGTCTCTTGAGAAAAGGGAGAGACAGACAGACTGGCAAGGCCCTCCTAGTTTGGAGAGACATCTCAATCACCTTGATTTTTGAAGTGTTGTTCTACATGAGGTGAGGTTTCATCTGAAAATTTAACTGTAACAGGTGAAAACTTAAAAAAAAAAAAATTCAACACAAATGAAGTTTTTTTTTTTTCAACTTAATACCTAATTTATTGTAGTTTTCAGTAATAAATTAAGTTTAAAAAAAAAACTAATTTCTTTTAAAGGGCCATGAAACCCCCTCGTTTCAGCAGGGTGTTTTCACACCTCTACTTGGGGAAAAAGTCAAAAAAATGGGCGTATCCAGCTCTGTTTAGGGGGAGTGTCGGAGGAAGTAAAGAGGCATGGTGTGGGAGTGTCTATTTGGGCACGCTGAATTTCAGAGTCAAAACACACACCCACATGGGACAAAGTGACTGTGTTTACATGGACATCTGTAGTCGAATTATTTGCCAAATTATTAAATGGTGGATTTTAACTGCAGTTTGGCTCTTTCATTCAGGGAATTCATTCATGTCCATCGCGACAATTGAGATATTTGATTCGAGGAACTGCTCTAAGCGTGTATTTTTTATGCAATGTTTGATACCGCACAGCGAATGAGAGAAAAAAAACCTCAGCATTTCCCGGAAACTTAGATGCACACAGCAGGTAGCGTCAGAAAGCCGCTTGTGTTATTCCGGTCACAATATCCTACACGAGGTTATAGTTTTGTTGTAGTGCTAACATATTTACACTCGGTGCAATAGTTTGTTCGATACGAATAAAATACGAACTGAATAAACAAAGAGCACTGGTCGCTCACCAAATCTCTAGAGACAGGACAATCACCAGCAACTAGAGCCGCTTCTTTATTAAGAGGAGACTACAAGCGAATCTGGATCTCAGCGTTTGCAGATGAGAACAGCTTTCAGGTAAACAATAATCCTCCTTAGACACGCAAGTTATTGTTGTCGCGTGTGCGTACACTGTTAATCCACACGTGACTCCAGCTGCGCTCTCACAGAGAGAAAATGAAAACAAAACTTAACTGCAGCAAACTATAAAAGCAACACTTCACGCTTGTTTTGCCAATACAACTGTCTCTGTTGTCTAAACACTATGACAGTAATGAATATTAATGAAGTTGCACAATAGAGCGCGCTGATTGGTTTGAACCAAGCCTTACTCATGCATTAATGCAACACACTATAAGACGGTATAAGATACACTCTGGCACAGACGCCCAGTCTGCACGCTGGAATACAACGCTATTATGTCATGGCCGTGACGCAGCTTCAAAAATTTGTTTTAAACCGGAAGTACGAATTTGCTTGAAATAACGCAAAAACAACCAATTTACACTTTTTAGTGAAATATAGGTGTCCTAATAGTGTTTTTAGCAGTGTGGGACACATATATGAATGTCAACAGCCCAAAAAATGTGTTTTGGTGTTTTGTGACCCTTTAAGTGTAGCAAGTTTAAAGGACACCCATGGCCTTAATATACTTTTGTAAGCTGTTTGGACAGAACTGTGTGTAAGTAATAGAAACCAGGGCTTAATATGTGCTGGAACAAACCTCAGAAATCTGATCCGGCACCTCATTGTACAAAACCCTCAACGCCCAACCCTAAACAAATTACAAATTAAACACTGATAGAAACCTAACAATTCTCTTTTTTAAATTTCTTAAAGTTATAATAATTTTCAAATCTTAGTGATTTGAGTCCCACTGCAACATGACGGTTTTCTATAATAACATGTGTCCACACTCGTGGGAACATTGGAGAAACCACAGGGTAAAAAAAGAGCTGCAATGTATTCAGACACCAAAATGGGCAGATTCTGGAGGCTATTATAAATTATCTGATGGGTATTTTGAGCTGAAACTTTAAAGACACATTCTGGAGACATTAAAGGCCTGTCTTGCATCTTGTAAAAGGGGTAAAATAGGTGCCCTTTAAATGAAAAAAAATTCACTTCTTACAGTGTTTCATGAAGATCCATGTAAAGCAATATTTGTAAAGCAATGAAATGTTTAGATGCACTAAAAGCAAACCAGAAATTGATTTCTTTTGTAACATTTATACAACAACTAGGTTCAAAGGTGACAGAGTGCATTGATTTATTATGTTATGTTTTTTTTCTGACATCTACATAGTAGGTACATTGTGTGGCTTTGGTAGGTTCATAAATTCTCCAGAAATGGTTTTATATGCTCATTTATAACCACAAAAATTACCCCTAGAATAAAAAGCATGGTTTGACCATATTTGGATTGGTCATGAATAGGGATGTTTGAATAATGCAAACAATTCGCAATTGCGACTGAAAATGTTGCACTTAGCTAATCGCAAGAAGCTGCGATGTGAAATTTATAAGTAATTTCCCCCACCCAGAGCAAACGCGTGACTGCCGTCTGTGTCTGACAGTCTTACTAGCCAATAGAGTGAGCTCTATTTCATTCTGCCCAATCAGTATTGCGCAACCAAACTATGTGGAATGTCCACAATAAAAACAAACAGTAAAGCACAGACAAGTGGGATGATGGCGTCTGCCGCTTCAAAAGCATTAATAGATGAATTCATATAAAAGAAAAAGAGCATGTCGGTAATATGAGAATATTTTGGTTACAAAGTTACAGACATTGAACAAAGATTGTCGCAAATTTGTTGCCACAGCACTAACAAATACAACAACCAACACCTAAAAAAGCACCACAGGTAACAGGTGATAACTAATGTCAAAACTTACTATTGTTTGCTCTGGAGAAAAAGTAGTGTTCAATTTCTGAATGTTTAAAAACAAATTTAAATAAACGTTGAAGTAATTTATTATCTTTTCAGATCTTTTTTTTAAGACTCACTGCATTTTAGAAATAAGAAGCTACGATACAAAAGATTGAGCTGAAGCTTGACTACAAAATTAAATTGCAAATCAAATTGAAATTGCAATATCTGTTAAAAAAATTGCAATTAGATCATTTTCCCAAATCGCACAGCCCAAGTCATAAATATTAATGAGCTCTGCTCGGATGCTCTGCAACTCATGCCAGTGTCTGCTTTACACACGCACAAACTGCATAAAAATAAAATTAAATAAACCCATGCAAAATAATCATACTTGATTTGTCAAAACATTTAAACAAACTGAATAGTCAAATGACAATTGTTTCAAATGAAGCAGAGTTGAAGTTTACAGTTATGAAGCGAGTGAGCTAACTGGAGGCAACCACTGCAATTCTACTTCTATATTACTGCTCCTGTAAACTATAATTTTACCAGAAAAAAAGGAAAAAGTAAAATATATATATATATATATATATATATATGTATATATATATATATATATATATATATATATATATATATATATATAATATATATATATATATATATATATATATATATATATATATATATATATATATATATATATATATATGACAGCACAGACAGTAATCAACCTCCTCAAAAAGCATGCATTTTTGAAGTTCTACTCCAGAAAAATCACAGACAGAGCTGAGTGATATGACACAATGCATAAATGTGTTAAACACTAACTGTATACTCAGCAGTCTACATGTGTTTGCTGCCTCATTAAACGTTATAAACATATCACAATATACACATTAAGTTAAGAAAATATACATTAAACAGACCTTATGCTCTTCTGCGTGGAACTGAATAAATTTACAATCCACATATCCTGCAATTTGACAAGCTGTAAACAGATGAGATGCACGGCTTCCAGTTTCACAAAAAGCTAATTTACTCTTCCTGCCTCTCCCATTTTCAAAATAAAAGTCTCACGTGCATAGAACATTTATTAAAATTTTAGATAGACTTAAAAATTAGTGGGAAAAGAAAATTGTTGTAATCTTATTAGGAAATGTTGTAGTCAATAAAAAGGAGCCTGAGGCACGCATATTAATAATCCAGGTGGAACATAACAAACTGTTTTGATCCAATTTGTCAGTATTCACAAGGATTTAACACTTGTGGGCTTTACATGAGAATGAGGAAACGATGGTGTTTGATGTTCATGTGATGTCATTTCCATGTACTGATCTCTAATTATTCAGCTATTCTCCAGGTGTATCCAGATTGAGATATTTCATTATAATTATTAAATTAATAACTAATAACTAAATGTGCCTACTTAAACTTCAGATAAAATCAATTGCAACGTTTTTGACCTTGTCAGAACAGCAGTGTGTGCAAAATCCTTAAGTCCGCGTAATCCTTGAGACCTCAGCTGTATGTTTGATCTGTCTCCTCCCACCACACCCCCCACTGCTCAGTCATTACATCGATTAAAAAACAGGATCACAGGACATGCAGTCACATCAAACAGGAAGAACTCATATGACACTTGGAGAAGATGAGAACACTCTAGCACCAACAGAGCAAACAACAAAAAGCACCTAAGGGCAAATGGAAATGATCCGACAGAGCGAAACAGAGGAAAAATCCACTGAAGTCCCGAAGATATCCATGGCAGAATATGCTGAAAATTCAATGATATATATAGATGATGAATTCCAACCTTGGTTTCTCCTTGGGCACATCATTAGCTCTGGTGATCATCGTGCAGTTCTGAAAACCCGAGAGAAACTTTACAATGGAATAATTCCACTCATGTTTTAATAATTTCTGTGGAGACCTTGTTAAGGCATCATTCTTTTCTCAAGATAAATGCCCCATGAGGAACAAAACCAGAAAAGGTCCTGGTTTTGGCGACGTCTACGCTACACTCATCCAGATACATTTGAATACAGAGCTACATTTTGGCCTTCTGCCTACAGTACATGGAAACAGCATATTTGTCCTGCATAAATAGCTTGAAGATACTCTCTCAAGTGGATGAATCTGTTGTAGTGTGAACGGTGAAAACAGATATTTGAAAAAGATTATTGCGCATATATATATATATATATATATATATATATATATATATATATATATATATATATATATATAAGATAATATATAGATATGATATTGATTCTATATATTGTTCTGTCTTATGTGCCTGTAATATGTTATTCACATTCCCTTTCAGAATATTTAGTCACAATTGCTGTCATGCGGCAAAATGTGAAACCAAATATATGTTAGACCATAAATAGACTGGAATTATGTACAAACTATCATCTGATGTCTTGATTTTTTTTTTCGTTTTTTTTTTCTTTTGCCAACAGAATAATTATGCTGTACTTCCAGGGGTGTTTAAGCAACATCATTTTCAATAATTTACTATAATTGAAACATTTTGAGTTTTGGCCATGAAAACAGCATCATCTTGGGGCCTGAAAATGCAAACTTTTGAAAGTGGACAAAGTGTTTACAGAATCATGATTTTGTGAAAAGCGTATGGATTGAATCCACAATATCAAATATATCTCATTCAACAGCTTCCCACAGCTTGTAAGGATTCACTTCAGTTGTCTGACTACTTGCATTTTCAAATTGCATTATGAGACTTTGATTTCCCCAGGCAACATTTGAAAATGAAAAAAACACAGTTGAACAAATTGATTTTTATTGGCAATTTTTGTTGTTTGAAATAATATGATGCATAAACAATTTACTGTAATTCACAAGACCAACCAAGAAAAAAACATCTTAAAACTGTGAATAAAAATCACAAAAGTTTTTGTGACTTGTATATATAGTATAAAAATAGAAAATGAATGACTACTGCTTTCAAGCATGAATTTTCAGGACAATATAGTATAGCAAACAGTATGTGTGTAACATTTGTTTTTAAATAAAAAGTCTTGAAATGTGAACAACTTAAAAAAAATTAAAAATCAAAGGCTGCTTCTCAATATGCGTTAATTATGCGATCTTAGGTCCTTGTGTTCTTGTGTAATGTCAACAACCACCAAAGTTAAGTTCCAAAACTCAAGACTGCAAGAACAGAGGAAGCTTGAAGCAACCCGAATGCGTTCTTGCACCCTGATCTCAGGAGAAAACATAAGTATTTTAGGTTTTGTTAGTTGGCTAATTCGTACAGTTTAGCCATACGAAAATTTATGTTTTTAATAAAGAGGCATGGCACCCAATCCCACTCCTAAACCCAACTGTCATTAGGGGATGAGCAAATCATACTAATTTGTACGAATTAGATTGTACAAATTCATATGAATTAGCCACAAAATTAAAAAGTTATGACTTGCTGTGAGATTGCATTGGTTTTCTTGGTACTGAGGATGCATGCAGATTTAAGAACTGAATTTACTCGAGAAACCCCAGAAGTCATTGCAACTGAATGAAAGAAGTAGGAAGCACAGCATTTTATATAGATTTATTATTAATCTTCAGAGGCAAAACTTATTTGTTTCAGAAGTTTCCCTAAATAAGACTGTGAAAGTAAACATTGACATGAAAATCTTAATAGAGGCTTAAACTCATAAGGTGGTTTATTTGCTTGAATTTATTTTAAAATCTGTTTTATTTGTATCGTGCAAAGTATATTTGTAAGGTTTTTGTGCAAACTAATCGTTGAATGTTATAATGTTTAAGTAATGTTTAGTTAAAAATTAGTAAATGTCATGTGACCATCTGGAAGACGGAACCTCGTTTCTCTCTTTTTTTTCCAGCATCTCATTTCTCAAAGCACGTGTTCTCTGTTTTTACGGTCTCCTGAGTTTGTTCTTCCGAGCTGACCTGGCAACATCATTCTTCACAAGAACACGAGTACGTTCTCTGCGTTCTTGGAATTGAGAAACAGCCAAAGAATCAGATGCTTCTGCAACCCCACATTGCAGACAGCGAATGCATTTATAACCATGCATGTGGTAAAAAACCATTTGAAGCTTGTAGAAAATAACAATTTTTCAGTGAGTTTCTATAGACCGAAAACAATGGGACGTGAATGCAAAGCAAAAATAATACAAAAGCACAAAAGAAAAAAAATGCCAATAAAGATAGATGGTATTCAAACAGAATCTGATTTTTCATTGATATTGCATGTGAAAGCAACTCGAAACAAAGCATGTATATTCTACCACTGTACACTGAAAAGATAAAGGGAAAAGCAGCCACAAATAATGCTTTTGTTCAAAAAACAATTATTCTACAGTTTGAATAGTGAAAGTGATTTTTTTTTCAGTAAGGAATTCTGAAATTCTGTGGCAAGCTGTTTTAACATTTAATCTGTAAAGTTTACTAGTATACAGTGCTCAGCATATATAAGTACACCCTTCACAAATCTATATTTTAAATTCATATTTTTACAGTTTTTTACAATGGCTATGACACTTTTTTCAATACATTTAACAAGTTTGCTAAACTCTTAACGCAGCAACACACCTAAAATACACAATTGGCAAAACAGTTAATTTCATGCTCAAAATCACACATTATAAACTAAACCTCTAAACTTATTTTCAAAATACAATAATAAACGAACACACTACACCACATCTAACAAAACACTATAAACATGTTTCAAAATGACATAATTGTTCAAAACACTAACACATGTTCTCTTCCAACAGAAACATTTAGTCAATCAGAAAACACTGACCATAAAAACACTATCATCAGCTGACATTACAGAAACTCCAGTAGTTTATGTGTCAGCTCTGCCCTCATATTTGAAGCCTCTTTACAGTTTTGTGTTGTTGGGTTTAGTAAATGCATGCACTTTGTTTCTTTTGCTGCAGAAATTCAATACAAAAAACAACCATCTCAGAGCAGCTTTATAAAATGTACAGTTTATGTAAAAAAAATAATAAAATACAGAAACAGAATTGCTGCAGTACAGACTTTATTTGCAAAAATAAAACAGAAAAAAATGGAATTATAATAAAATTAAAAAAGTAATCCTCTATTCTGCCCGGTCTTCTGCATTTGGCCACATGTTCTCATCCACATCACACCTAATATCTTCTCTGGCAAGGCACCGTGGGAAGAATCTTTTGGCATGCCTTATCCACCCCTGGCAGTGTTCAGTTGTGATGTCTTGGCATGCAGCATCCATTGCATCCAGGAGGGCCATTTGGTCATGTGGACGATGGTCAAAAACCTTCCATCTCCAGGCTGAGAAAAACTCCTCAATAGGGTTGAGGAAAGGGGAGTAAGGGGCAAGGAAATGGGACATCATCCTCGGATTAGCGTCAAACCAGGCTGTGACTGCACGAGAATGGTGGAATGCCACATTGTCCCACGTGATAACATATACAGGCAAGTGGTCTCCCACCTGTCCCCTTTCCACCTCTGGCACCAGTCTTTCATGCAGGTCTTCTAAAAACAGGAGAAGGCGGTCGGTGTTGTAGGGGCCAATCTGACATTTATGCAGGAGTGCACCATTGTTGGAGATTGCGGCACACATGGTGATGTTGGCTCCTCTCTGGCCCGGCACGGTAACTGTGGCCCTTTTGCCTATTATATTTCTCCCACGGCGACGCCTTTTCGCCAAGTTGAAGCCAGCCTCATCAACATAGATTATTTCATGTGGGACTTGATTGGCCTCCAACTCCATGACTCTCTGAAAGTAATTAGACACATAGATGTACAGTACAGCATTTACACTATGTACTAATGAACTCCAGGTTTATAGAGTAGTTTACTTCAAAACACACTGTGTATATTAGAGTAATGACTGTATTGCATAACCTTACCTGGACATATTGGTGACGGAGTTCTTTGATGCGCTCACTGTTCCTTTCAAAAGGAACTTTGTATAGATGTTTCATTCTGACTCTGTGTTTAGCTAGAGTCCGAGAAATTGATGTTAAGCTAATTGCTGCAATATTCCCAAAGACAAAGTTGTCCTCTACAACTCTGGACTGAATTTCCTTCAGTTTTATTTCATTGTCAGCAATAACCATGTTGACAATAGCAAGTTCCTGTTCTTCATTCAGGAGCTTTCCTCTGCCCCCTGAGGGAGGTAAACGTTGAATCCTTAGAGGGACAAAATACAGATACTTTTTAGAGACCGGAGGCATACAGTTACTCTAATACAGTAAATGGTTAGTTACACTTTACTGTAGGAGAAGCAATATCCTACCTGTTGGTTTCTCTGAAAATGCGGACAATGGATGCCACTGTGTCCCGGCTGAGATTTGGCTGTACTCGTTCACCAGCCTCTCTGTATGATAGCCCGTGGTTTATGACATGATCAATAATAGTAGCTCTTATCTGATCAGTTACCCTAGCTCTGGTCCTTCTTTGAGCGCCACCATGCATTCTAACTCCTCTCCTTCTACCTTGCCCCACTCCTCTCCCTCTACCTTGCCCCACTCCTCTCCCTCTACCTTGCCCCACTCCTCTCCCTCTACCTTGCCCCACTCCTCTCCCTGGTCCTTGTCCCACTCCTCTCCCTTTACCTTGTCCCACTCCTCTCCCTTGTCCTGGTACTCGTCTTCCTCTCCCTCGTGCAGGCATTCTTTCTTTCTTTCTTTCTTTCTTTCTTTCTTTCTTTCTTTCTTTCTTTCTTTCTTTCTTTCTTTCTTTCTTTCTTTCTTTCTTTCTTTCTTTCTTTCTTTCTTTCTTACTTACTTTCTTTCTTTGTGTTGCTGTATATTGTTCCTTTTCCACACAAGATCAGCTCAAATAGTCCTCTTTTATAACATATGATCATGTAATTGGAAAAACCTTAACACCTGAGTTTGGTTGCTAGATGGGAATCAGCTGTGATTTATATATTTACATAACTGCAATAAGCTGTTTGTCATTGGCGATGGAATAAAATACAGGGAATATATTTGTGTTTCAATTGACTTTAGCCTATATAAGTTCTGTTTAGAACATAAAGTTATCTGTTCTGACATACTGTGTGAAAGCATTTGTAAATTTGACTTTAAAATTACATTGTTTTGGTCTTAGTTGTGTTTGTGTGTAAAAGAAGTTTAAGCATTTTAAATTAGTGTTAACTGGATGCATTTTGTGTTAAAGCAACAAGAAATGTGTTAATTGTATAGCCCACGAAGACGGATGTTGTGCTAACTGCGTTAAGAGTTTAGCAAATTTGTTAAATGTATTGAAAAAAGTGTCATAGCCATTGTAAAAAACTGTAATAGGAAGCTATGCAATATTGCATATACAGTAGATTAGTCAGTACCAAAGTCAAATCTGGAGCTAATTCAGCATAATAACTTACAATAAAGGTCCAAAAACTAGTACACCCAAATTTATGTTCTAGAAAAATATTAAAAATGAATTTTAAAAAAGAGGAAAAATCAAGAAGCAAAAAAAAATTATAAAAAATAAAAATAAAAACTGGTTGAGATTTTGTATGTTGTCATTTTTTTCTTTGCAATATTTTGCTTGACTTTAATTGTATTATCTTTCAATTTCTAAATATGTTTAGAGATTAATTATTATTTGAATATATCTGTGTAATATATCTGTTTTGTTTAAATGCACCAAAATACATTGCTATATTCATTAAGAAATTGATAAAAAAAATATAATCATTTTCAAAATGGGATGTACTCAGCTATACTGGGAACTTTATTTTCATTCTGTTAGTATGAATATTAAAATCATTTCCATGAAGAAATACTATTTAACTAGTAGAAATCAATGTTTATTAGATTCAGAATTTTAGATGTTTTGTTGTTGAAAAAAACATCTCACTAGACTCTGCTTGTTTTGTTTTTTCTTCCATAGATCCTACCTTATAAATAGATAGCAGTTCTTTTTTTAATAAATACTAATACTTATTTAACATTTCATTAGTGACTAGTAAATAGCATTTCATTACTAACAAGAAATTTCAAATCTTTGTTATTGAATTTGTCGGGAATCTGTCATTAAGATTACAATTATTCAGTTTTGACTAGTATTCAGTTGTGAATGTGAATCATACATTTTATTTCCTAGTTAAAATTCATGAGCACTTTTTAGTACTTTTTCAGTAAGAGTACTTTTTAGTCCCATTCTTTAAATACTATTTATTAAATTCATGTTTGTTTCTACAGCACTTTTACAATGTAGATTGGGTCAAAGCAGCTTAACACAGAAGTTATAGTACATTGAAACACTGTCAGATCAGTTTTCAGAGTTGAAGTTCAGTTTAGTTCAGTTCAGTGTGATTTAATTTTCACTGCCGAAAGTCTGAACACTGAAGAGCAAATCCATCGATGTGCAGCTCCACAAGTCCCAACCAAGCAGGCCATAGCGACAGTGGCGTAGAATAAACTTCACCAGTTGATGAAAGTGAAATAAAACAACTTGAAAGAAACCTGGCTCAGTTAGACATAACCAATTGTTCTCTGGCCAAACTTCTTTGTGCAGAAGTGCAGTCTAGGCTCTGGAGGCTGGAGAACGCTGAATGTCCATCATGGAGACGTTGCAGCTGTGAGTAGGTCACCGGCAGGTCCAAGATTATGGATACCTCTAGGCATCTCTTCTAATGTGTTAAACAACTATGGCCTTGAAATAAAACTATTTGGTATCTTTTTTCCATGTTTTTTATATTGTACTTGCATGGAATTACATCTCGTTTTACATCTCACAAAATCCCGACAAGTCCCATCAGCTCTACATTAAGGAATTTCTAATCATCTATTATTGTATTCCTTCCACTCACAACTTGGTATGAATGTTTATAATTAATTTAATTATTATTATTTAATTATTAATAATTTATTTTTCATCGTCAAAATAATGTGTTGTATTTAAAATATGACTTTAAATCTTTAAAGCAAACAATAAATGTGACCCAAATAAAAACATGGCTAATGTTTTCAGTGTACACTTGCAGAAGACTTTATGCAAAACAGGAATCTACTGTACATAATGGGGAGATTAATTTCACCTTGATTTCTGACACGTTCAGGAACGCACAATGTAAACCAATGATTGTAAGAAAATAAAAACTTCTTACAATCAGTAAAACTAGAAAAGCCAAGCATGGATGCAGATGGAGCAAATCAAACAAATGAACAAGCTTATCCGTAAGTGACATGGTATAAATGAGTTACAAGACAACATTTCCATATGTGATTTTCCTCTTTATTTGTGATGCGAGCGCTTGGTTTTTGGCAAATCAGTGAATAATAAACCTACAGAGATCAATGGGATCCAGACTCCCATGTCTCAAATTTACAGACTGCACTGTGATGACAGATTCCCATTCCCCATTGATGTCCTGCCTATTCAAACTGAGGCACTTGCTCCCTCAGGTTTTTAAGTAGATTTAATATTAAAGGTGTATTGATATTTCCTCTTTTGTAGATTTTCGTCATTTAAATTGAGTAAAATTCTTCAACTGAAATAAATTTGAACACTCAGTATTCACAAATATACTGTAGCTCGTGTCGGCATGGACCGAAATAGGAATCTGACAGTATGATAACTTTTGATAAAAATATCATGATTTCACATTGTGATTACAGCTCTAAAATATGTTCTGTTTAAAGGTCTGGAAAAAAAAACTAAACTTTTTTTTTAACCCTTTGAACACAAAATATTTTATTTTGAGAAACATTTAACATTTTTTGGAGCAGTAAACATGTCAGGATAAATAATTCAAATGAATTATTGACTTCTGCTGTCTTCATTTGTTTCAAAAACAGATTCTTTACCATTTAAAATAGCATCTTTTATATCTTTTCTGCTGGAGATTTAAAAATATAAATAAAAAAATAATAATCTTACACATACCTTAGGAACGGTATTTAAGAAAATTTGGTTTTAAAAAGTTGACTTTTTTAATCCGCGGTATAACTTGCAAACAGTTATTGTTCCATGCCTAAGGTGGTGTGACAAAACTTCCATACAACATCAGATTACATGTGTCAAACCACAATATCGGACAATTTTAGAAGATAATGAAATGCATAAAAAGTTGCCTATGAAAATATAGATGCATGATGCACCTGGCAAAATATCATTCATCAAGGTTATTCATATTGATATGAATATTAGTTGTTTATGACATAAGAATTGAATGCGGATAAGCATATTTCCATTTATACTATTTAATTTGTTCAGCTGTACTACTGACAAAATATGTTTGTGAATGTTTTTTTTTTTTTTTGAAACATTTTTGCTCCCACTTTATATTTGTCACAGCCAGGTCAGGTTCTCTCCACTCCCAATCACCACAATCAACACGATTACTGTCACATGAATATTAATCAGCTCTACACCAGTGCATCATTCCCAATCATCACTCCTGCACTGTAAAGCCCCTCACTGTCCCTCACCCAGTGTCCAACCTCATTGTTATAAAGAAGGACTACACTCTCCTCACAGTCAGTGTCTAAAGCGATTTCCAAGTTTATTTATCTCTCTCATTTCCCTATGATCTCCAGTGTCTGTGTCTTTACTTTCTAGTGTGGTTTCTCCTGGTCCCTCCTCTGGTTGGCATCAATCCCCGATCCCAACTCTCTGTGTGCCTGGCTTCCAATACTCCTATGGTCCCTCCGATACATCTGGTCCTTCATATCCATCCCTGCCGTCCTCTTTCAACAAACTTTTTATTATTACTTACATCTCTGGTTCTAGTTTTCTTCTGTGACAATATAAGGTGGCCTTAACTAATATGTACTTAAAAATTGTTACAATGGAGTTGTGCAAATATATGTTTTTACATTGTACTTATGCTTGAAAGATTTTTATGATCAAATACCTTAATGAATATTTACACTGTTGCTCCATCCCTTACATTTTAACCCACACTTAAACTTACGCATACTACCTAATATAATTCCACCTCAAGAGCATGATACGATGTTTATCATATCACAATATTGACCTCAATGATCACAATATGAAAGTTTCCCCAATCGGTGCAGCCCTATGTTTAATGAATACTGGCATTTAAAAACCAGTGGCTTGAAAATAGATACTAGTATGTTTTATAGATCAAATGATAAAATGGCTTGCCACAGTGTTTCGGCCAACAGGAAAGTGTTCATTTGTGCGGACGGAGAGGGAAAAGTTGACATCCAGTTGCAGATGATCCCAGCTGTTTGATTTGATCAGCGCCGGCTACACAGCATGAAGAGCAGACACTGTGGCTTGCAATATACACACTGCGGTCCTATTTCACTCAGCCTTGAGTATCCTTTCTTTAGACATGACAGTACAAGCTTACATAAGTCTCAAAGGTGCATGTAGTTTACAGAGAAGAACTGCGAGTTCTAGAATCGAAATAAGCAGCAAAAGAAGTGCACATGTGAACTTGACAGAGCTTAACAAAGCCCTCTAATGCTTTCTGTGGTCTTGATCATATTCAATAAAAGCAAAATCTATCTCAGTCTGCTCTGACAAGTTCAAGCAAGACTGAAATCAAAACTGTCAATTCTTGTTTTTTTTTGTTTTTTTTTCATGAACTTTGACAGTGTTTATAAATTATGTACCAGCACGTATCATTATTTTTTAAAAAGTCACGAGCCCTCGTAACCTTTTATCAAAATAACCTCCCTCTTTCTTGTCTTGTATGATGACACTGACTGGCGCAAGAGCAGATCGTTCGAGGTTACAGAAGTAACCCTTCGTTAGCCGAAGCCGCTTATCTGGAGAGTATTGAACGGGCCAATGAATGAAATTAATTGGCAGCGTAAGCTTGCGCAGGTGTGCGACATCTGCAATTATCTCAGCATATAAGCACACCTGAAGCCAGCAGACGCCATCCTTTTAAGCTGAAGAGACTTTCAAACAGCTAAGGGACAGTCATTATGGCGACGGAATATGGCACTTCCGTTCCCCTCCTCGGGGAACGAAGGGTTACTTCTGTAACCTCGAACGTTCCCCTTCGGTTGGGGAACTTCAGTGCCATGAATGGGAGAAGTATGGAAAGCGCCATAATGACTGCACCTTACCAACACCCCCGATGAGGAGATAGTCAAGCAAGCGTGACGCACCCACATCATGGGGGGCGCGGTCCTCCAACGTGTCCCTGGCCCTAATTTATCCTACTTCAACAGAAGTTTTACGGATTTAGATATATTTTTTGGGAAGTCGTGAGCATCTAGATAATTCTAGGAAATACGACAGTACGTTGGGAAGCGTGCAATCCCGATAGAGAGGACGCTGCGGAGGCCATCCGTTACCCAAGGGGGGGATAGATGGCAGAATTTACATATGGACTAGCCCTAAAAATGGGGAGTACGCATAGCAAAAGAGTGGTTAGCGGAGAGGGAAGACACGGGTCCGCCCAGGGGGGGACTTAACCGTGGCGGAATAAGCATATGGGATCGCCTAGTGGGGATCACGCATAGCAGGCACCTATACCCAAAACGCGGGCTGACCAGCGGGCAGACCTACAACGTAGTGGGCCAGCAAGTGACTCCTCCGCTGAGTCAGTGCTGGGGGCCACGGAGGAATCTGCAGGGCTCACCTGACGGGGAACTTTACTGACAGATAAAAAAGGCGCACGTACCTCCGTGTTAGGGAGAATGGCGCAGCAAGCGTGTTTCAACACCCTACCGAGTTGTCTCCTCAATCACCAAAGGGTTACCTAATACCCTTGAGGAAACCGGCTCCACTCGCAGATTGTAAAACCTTGCAAATGTGTTGGGTGTCGCCCAGCCCGCAGCTCTACAGATGTCTGTTAGAGAGGCACCGCGTGCACGCGCCCAAGAGGATGCAACGCTCCGAGTGGAGTGTGCACGTACTCCCGGGGGACACGGCTGACCTCGACACGAATAAGCGAGTGAAATGGCATCCACAATCCAGTGGGATAATCTTTGTTTCGATACGGCACTTCCCTGCTGCCGACCGCCATAACAGACAAAGAGCTGCTCAGATGATCTAAAATTCTGAGTACGGTCCACATAATTGCGCAGAGCGCGAACTGGACAAAGTAAAGAGAGGGCTGGGTCTGCCTCCTCCGGGGGCAGCGCTTGCAGGTTCACTACCTGATCTCTAAAGGGGGTGGTAGGAACCTTGGGCACATAACCGGGGCGGGGTCTCAGGATGACGTGAGAGTAATCCGGCCCGAATTCCAGGCACGAGTCACTGACCGAAAATGCCTCCAGGTCCCCGACCCTCTTGATGGAGGCCAACGCAACCAGCAGAGCTGTCTTCAGGGACAGAAATCTTAGAGATACTGATTCGAGTGGCTCAAAGGGATCGGATCGCAGACTCGTGAGAACGAGGGCGAGATCCCAAGAGGGCATGAGAGGGGGGCGAGAAGGATTAATTCGCCTAGCACCCCTAAGGAACTGGATGACCAGGTTATGCTTTCCCACGGTGCCGCCAGCTACCGCGCTATGATAAGCGGAGATGGCGGCCACGTAAACCTTGAGAGTGGAGGGCGACAGCCTGCTGTCCAACTTCTCTTGAAGGAAAGAGAGCACAACACTAATCTGGCAATTTCGGGGGTCTTCTCTGCGAGAGACGCACCATTCAGTGAATAGACTCCACTTCAGGGCGTAGGCGCGCCTCGTGGAGAGGGCTCTAGCCTGAGTGATGGTATTAACCACCGCAGTCGGTAGGTTACCTAAGTCTTCCTCGCGTCTAGGGACCACACGTGGAGGTTCCAAAGATCGGGGCGAGGGTGCCAGATGGTGCCCTGTCCCTGAGAGAGTAGGTCCTCTCTCAAAGGGATCCGCCAGGGGAGGGCCGTCGCGAGGAGTGAGAGCTCTGATATCCAGGTCCGGTTGGGCCAAAGGGGTGCAACTAGCAGAACCTGTTCCTCGTCCTCCCTGACCTTGCACAGAAACTGCGCGAGCAGGCTCACTGGGGGAAACGCATACTTGCGCATGCCCCGAGGCCAGCTGTGGGCCAGTGAATCCGTGCCGAGAGAGCCCTCGGTCAGGGAAAAAAACAACTGGCAGTGAGCGTTCTCGGGGGAAGCAAACAGATCGATCTGGGCCTCCCCGAATCGCGCCCATATCAGCTGAACAGACTCGGGGTGGAGTCTCCATTCTCCAGGGCGTAACAGCTGTCGTGAGAGCGCATCGGCTGCACGATTGAGCGTGCCTGGGACATGAATGGCGCGCAGCGATTTCAGCCGCGGGTGACTCCAGAGGAGCAGACGGCGGGCGAGCTGAGACATGCGGCGAGAGCGCATACCCCCCATGCGGTTGATATACGCCGCCGCTGCCATACTGTCCGTCCTGACCAGCACGTGTTGCCGCTCCAGCACCGGTAAAAAGCGGTGGAGAACGAGGAACACTGCCAACAGCTCTAGGCGATTGATATGCCAATGCAGCTGGGCACCCTTCCAGAGGCCCGCAGCCGCATGCCCGCGACACACGGCCCCCCAACCAGTGTTGGAAGCGTCTGTTGAAACAACAACATGGCTGGACGCCTGTCCTAGAGGCACACCGGCCTGTAGGAACGAGGGGTCGTTCCAAGGGCTGAGGGCGCGGCGACACAGCGCAGTAACCGAGACCCGGTGTGTGCCCGCGTGCCATGCGCGTCTGGGGACCCGATCGTGAAGCCAGTGCTGAAGTGGTCTCATATGGAGCAACCCGAGCGGCGTGACGGCGGCTGCGGATGCCATATGCCCCAGGAGCCTCTGAAAGAACTTCAGTGGGACCACTAGTTTGCTGACGAGCTCCCTCAGACAGTTCAGCAACAGGCGAGCGCGTTCCTCGGAGAGGTGCGCTACCATGGTGATCGAGTCCAGCTCCATCCCGAGAAAAGAAATCCTCTGCACGGGGGCGAGTTTGCTCTTTTCTCGGTTGACCTGAAGCCCCAGTAGGCGGAGATGCCGAAGCACCTTGTCCCTGTGCATAATCAATTGCTCCCGCGAGTGGGCTAAAATCAGCCAGTCGTCGAGATAATTGAGCATGCGAATGCCCGCGAGCCGAAGGGGCGCTAGGGCACCCTCCGCGAGTTTGGTGAAGACCCGCGGAGACAGATAGAGCCCGAAGGGGAGGACCTTGTACTTCCACGCTCGACCCTCGAACGCAAACCGCAGAAATTGGCGGTGGCGTGGAAGAATGGAGACATGGAAATACGCGTCCTTCAGGTCTATGGCTGCAAACCAATCCTGAGGACGAACGCATTGGAGAATGCGCCTCTGCGTGAGCATTCTGAACGGCAGCCTGTGCAGACAGCAGTTCAAAACGCGCAGATCTAGGATTGGCCGTGACCCACCGCTCTTTTTGGGTACGATGAAGTATGGGCTGTAAAACCCACTCTCCATCTCGGCTGGAGGAACCGGCTCGATTGCACCCTTCGCCAGGAGGGCAGCAATCTCCTCTCGCAAGACAGGGGCGGACAGGGGGTTGACCCTGGAGAAATACACGCCCGTAAACTTGGGGGGCCGTTTCGCGAACTGAATCGCGTAACCGAGTCTGATTGTGCGTATGAGCCACCGCGAGGGGCTGGCCCGCGCTAACCAGGAAGGCAGAGCCCTCGCTAATGGAGTCATCGCTACAATCGCTGACGTACCAGCGGTGGGGCAGCGCGGAGTGGGTGTGCTGATCCGGGAAGCACGAGGGTCCCGCGGAAGAGCTGGAGGAGAGCGATTCGCTCTGGCTCCGCACCCTGACTCCGGAGAGGGGGCTGGAGGGCTGAGGGAAGGGAGACCGTCCCCCCAGCGCTCGTGAGCCACTGGCGAAGCACGTAGAGTCTGCGAGCCGGAAGGCAGCGCATCCCGGACTGGCAGAACTCGTGCAGTCACATCCGGGGAAGGGAAAAAGTGCTCTTTTACTGATGTTTTGGTGGCACTGAAAAGTACCGTTGTTATCGGGGCCCCGCCCTCCAGCGGGGAAAGAGCAAGTTTCCTCTTCTCCGGATGGCCTGTCTCAGGGACGCTTCGCGGTCCGTTTACCGGACTTAACGGCGCCCTGGGCAGGAGGGGCTGCCTGCTTTCGAGGTGTACGCCGCGCCCGCTTGGCCGGAGGCGCAGGCGGGGGCGGGGCAGCACTCGTTGGCGGGCGCCCTCGGTGAGGAACAGCGGAGGTGGATGGCTCGGCGGGCGGAGCGGGCTTACGGCCACGCCGATAGATGACATTGCCCATCGCATCCGACTGCTCTTTCACCGCCTTGAATTCCTGGGTGAATTCACCGACGGTGTCGCCGAACAGGCCAGCCTGGGATATGGGCGAGTCAAGAAAGCGAACTTTGTCAACATCGCGCATATCGGCCAGGTTTAGCCAGAGGTGACGTTCCTGAACCACAAGTGTGGCCATCGTCCTCCCCAGCGCACACGCGGCGGACTTAGTAGTCCGAAGAGCATAGTCGGTCGCGGTGCGCAGCTCATGTAATAAGCTTGGGTTGGACCCGCCCTCGTGCAGCTCGGCCAGCGCCTGCGCTTGGTAGCGCTGGTAGGTGGCCATCGCGTGCAAAGCAGAAGCAGCCTGGCCCGCAGCCTTATAAGCTCTGGCTCCGAGGGAGGCAGACAACCTACAGGCTTTGGACGGGAGGCGGGGCAAACCCCGCCACGTAGAGGCGCCGCGCGGACAAAGATTGACCGCGATAGCGCGCTCCACTGACGGGATCGCCTCATACCCCCTGGCAGCTCCGCCGTCAAGGGCGGTGAGGGCGGAGGCACACGCAGCACGGGCAGAGAAAGGTGCCCTCCAAGACTGCGTGAGCCTACTGTGCACTTCCAGGAAGAAGGGGACGAGAGGCTTCGAAGGCTTCGCCTTCTGGTCCTCTACGTAGCACCCATCTAGTCGGTCCGGCCGCGGAGCTGGGGGATAAACCATCTCCAACCCCACGGCCGAAGCAGCCCGGGAAAGCACGGCTAACATGTCCGCTTCAGGATCCGATTTGACAGCGCTCACCTGCCCGGAGGGGGCGAGCGGGTCCGGATCTTCGTCGGACAGTGAAAGCCCACCCTCCGATGCCGCGGAGGACATCTGATCTCCGGTGTCGGTGTCCGGTGTGAGAGCTACCATCTGGTTAGACGGATCACTCCCACTACCCGAAGCTTGGATGGAGCGCCGTGAGGAGCGAGAGGTCCGCGAGCCCGTGGGCGGCGGATTATCTCCCGCTGAAACCCTCAGATCTGCCCGAGCGCCCGCTGCTTTTTTAGAACAGGAGGCAACTGGGGTGGCTCGCTCTCTTGCGAAAGTTAGCCGCGATCTTAGCTGTGCAACGGTCATGGCATCGCAATGACGACATGAACCGCCCGCGAGCACCGCATTAACATGCTGGACCCCCAAACATGCAATGCAGTGATCGTGTCCATCATCCGGAGCCAGGAAACCCCCGCATCCAGAAACGCACAGTCGGAGCGCCATCCTGAAAAGGACGTGCTGTACGACTGTGTTGCTCTTTTAGGAAAGTTTGCAACTATACGCATCGCTCTGGAGGACCGGACCCAAAGAACCGCAGGCAAGGGAGAAACCCAGCTCGACCGTCTGCCACCGCGAAGACCCACTCTGGACCAGGAGACACACTCGTTCGCTCTGAAGTGCTGATCAGCAAGAGGAACCCTCATCGACTCACTCAGAAAGGATCTGAAGCGAAAAGGATGGCGTCTGCTGGCTTCAGGTGTGCTTATATGCTGAGATAATTGCAGATGTCGCACACCTGCGCAAGCTTACGCTGCCAATTAATTTCATTCATTGGCCCGTTCAATACTCTCCAGATAAGCGGCTTCTGATCCGAATCCTCCCATTCATGGCACTGAAGTTCCCCAACCGAAGGGGAACAACCTGTCACTCACATTATATCACAGCAACAGAATTCATTTACAGCAATTTATTTTTCTATTAATTTGTGAAAAAAAAAGTTTTTGTTTGAATCTAATGGAAATAATTTATAATGTACAAAACTATAAAGTAAACTCCAATGTAAATCAGTGGTCCGGAACCTTTGTTTAACAAAGAGCCATTTCTGAAAATGCCATTTTAAAGAGCACCTCTAATGAAAATCAACTTTTGTAAGCTGTTTGGACAGAACTGTATGTATGTATAGTTTGTCCACTGTCATATTGGGGTGATATAAACACAACAAGTGTCTTTATTTACTTTTTTTTTTTACATTGCCTGAGTGTAAAATAGGATAAAAATGTGATTTTGAGGCCCACCAGAACGTGACGTAAGAGTGCAATTTTCCTCGCCCACCAAATTGATTGACAGGTGCCATGTTTCTATAATAACATGTGTACACATGTCCACAGAATGTTTTTTTGCAAATATACTGGGAATAAAATATTTGTTGCAACAATGTTTTTTAAAGATTTCATAAGTTTTTTATAAGTTTAAAATAAAAAAGATGGTAAAATCGCTATGTAATTCTTAACCACAATAATCACCATGGCCATATGATGTAAATGCGCATATCTAGTTTAAGTGTGTGTGTGTGGTGCAAACGGCATTTTTGTGAGATTCATCCTATCAGAAAGGCTTGAATAAACATCACTGCAAATACATCAAATAAACTAAATTTGTATTTTTGACTAAAGAGCTGTATTTGAGCTTCAACTGAGTTTGTCTCGGTCACTGACTCTTTATCTGACATAACACATGAGAAGCAGGCATGCACGGGGGAACGATGGGCGGGGAAAAGCAGCTCATTTGGGTTTAAAGCCACGATTTACAAAAAGAGCTACAATGTATTCTGACAGCAAAATGGGCAGATTCTTGAGGCTATAATAAAATATCTGATGGGTACTACTATTATTACTACTACTATAAATAATACAGGTTTAAACAAGACACAAACACAAATAAACAAATATGAAGCATTTGTTTATCTTTTATTGACGTAACAATTTAAATTATTCCACAGTGCCACATTTGTTGAAACATCTTTTTATAGTAAATTGAGTTTTTATTCGTTTTGCTGTAAAAATGATTATAAGAGGAAATTATACTTGTATTTATAAAAGGAAACTGATTTCTAGTGACAATTATATATTTTTTTTTACTTTGTAAAAATATATAAAAAATAAATTAACAGTTTTTTTTTAAAGTGTTATTATTTAAAAAATTGAAAAGTAGTTGATTACATGTAACAACCAGTCAAATTGATTTTGTTATTCACTGCATTTATAAATCAGTGCTTATTTTGGTCTGACTCACTGCGATTGTCTGATTGGTGGATTGTTCTGAACAGCATCATGGGAAATGAAGTTTTCACCATGAATTCACAAATCACATTAATAACTCCCACAGATGACTTTAAAAATTCCAAAAATATTGCTAAAACAAATCAATTCCACCAACTTAAAGCGTTTACTTCTAGACATTCGCCACAAGCTAATTTGCTGTGATTAAACTGTTATAGTTCGGTAATTTTTTTTAATTAACAGTGAGAATTTCTGTACAACATAATTTATTTTTCATCATGAATTGAGCTGTTAAGCATAATTTACATTGATTAAAAACCCCACAGATTTTTCTTTAATGGTTTTCAAAATCCATTCCAAAATCAATGGAACTTTTGCTACAGGAACCAGCAAATGATAACAATCCATTTTCCCAAAGTTAATAAAATAAATAAATAAATGATGTCCTGCCCTACATTTTTTTCATGTTCAAGAAACCGTTTCACTCAGATGTACATCACAGTAGGAAACAAAAGACTATCGCAACTTCAATTTCATGCCGACTTCATCAAAAGCTGCTCACTATCCAGAACAGCACCACGGACAGCTCCCCATTAACGCACCTGAAATCAATGTTTTTCACAGCAGGAGAGAGGAAAATGTCTTCTGTCATGCAACTAATCAAAACACCACAAACGGTTACAGGAAGTGTCGAACTTTGCAAAGCACGTAAACACACAAACAACCCCCTGTGCCTCATGTAGCTGAATTTGCCCACTGAAAGAGTTCCTCTTCAGTAGCTTTACTAAAGCATGATTAGTATTCAGCTCCCACTGTTATGCTACAGTTCCGCCCCGCCAATCATGTGCTCTCGGTCTCGGAAACCCAAAGAACTCTCAACTTCATGCACACGGTGTACTTACTGTATATAACAACATTCTTTGCTTCATGCGGCGCTGCTTTTTATTCCAGTGTAAGGGTGTACTTAGATCATTGATGGCTTCTTTCACAAATAAAAAGCACATTATATTGCAGACGACGTGGTGCTTTCACAGAAAAATCACTAACTTTGGAATTTACTTTAGAGCCTCTTGAGATGTTTTGCAATATAGGACTGCTTTATAAAAGTAAATGTGAAATGTATTCACAGACCACATCAAAAACAACATGTATTGACAAAAGTTGTACACTGCCATATCAAAATATGGGGACTGGCAAGATATAAATCCATGCTTAACCATAGCACAAAAACATCTCCAAACCACTGGGGAAATAACTGCAGTGCCTCACACAGGCTAAATATGGCATAAATGGATATTAACATTGTCTCTCTAAAGTAAATGAGTAATTGATTTCACATAACAGTAAATGCACTTATAACTGTTTTATAGGTTTAGAGGTTTCTAAAAGTTTTAAATTACAGGAAAATTAAGGTAACAAAATTACGACTGATTTGTAATGGAGGATTTGGATTACTTAAAGGTGCAATATGATCAATTAGGGTTCATACATTGACTGCTGTTTTGTTACCAATGTGTGAACAACTTGTCATGAAACCTAAAAAGAAAAAGAAAAAACAAGACCATTCTCAACTTCCTAGGGTGTCTATGAAAGCCTACAGAATGATTTTTTTATGTGAAGGGCTCGGAACGTTTTTCCTGGGAAAGTCAAAGGGATGTAAGGTTTAACTGTGCTCCCAGGAGCCTTTCTTCTGTTGACACATGAAAGAATGTTTATACAGCCTCAAGTAAATGCTGAAAAGGCCATTCATTTCTGTATTTCAGTGTGTCATTTAAAGAAACTATACAAACTATAGTCTCATGTAGCCCGATTTATAGAGTCTGTACCTCAACACAAAGGCATTTCTAACTTCTTTGTACCTTCTAATAAAAAAAACTAGAAAACTTCATTGTGAGTAGGCTATATCAGGGTGTTGAAACTTTCTGGAACATGTACAGTAAATGAATATATAATTTATAATTTATGAATATATATATAATTTATATATTTGCGTCAAACTTTCAACATCAAATAAATCTTTCCATTGCCCAATACATGCTTTATAGTGCAAAATGCCCTTGCTCTATGAAAATACATTGAAAGATCTTTTGAAGAACTAAACATTACCTCAAAAAAAAAAAAAAATTAATAAAATAAACCAATAAAAGAGAGAAAAAAAGAAAAAAACTTCTAGAACCTTAATTCTTAAAAGTGCAGTATGTAAGTTTGACACCGAGTGGTTGAACTAGGCATTCCTGGATCAAAACAAATGCAAGCGCAGGTTGCCAGATTGAGGACAGCAGCAAGTGATTTAAACCATATTGTAAAGAAACGACACCCGATAGAAGGAATATTTTTACTATAATTAATTAGTTTTTGTCCAAACCAAGACCTCAAATTAATATACATTTAAGAAGAAGATTCTATTTCTCACAGCTGAACAACAGAAAACCGACAATGATCACCTCAAGTAAACCTCATGTGCATTATTCGGTATTAAATGCTAACAATGTGAGTTTAAATGCCATTTTACATTAAACTTATTGCCATATACTGAAAGCAGCAGCAGACAGTTTACCTCAAATCTTGAAAAATAAAAAACTTCAGTGATTCAGTGTGTACATTTATAATATAATATATTAAATTACTAATATAATATAATATAATAATATCAAAGAGGGTTAAAATGTATTAAATAAACTATAAACCTTACCATACTTTCATGAGTCAGTGTATATTCTTTGATTCTGAATGGCTGTATTTAAATTGCTGTCATCTTTCGTCTGGTGCAAACAGCCAAATTGCGCATCACTGCGTATCTCCGCGTGGTTAAAATGTAACCTACTCACCTAATGTTTACGCTCATAATATTTATATCATTTATAATTATTAACCTCATGTGGAACTCTGAATCTGCATCCAATTTTGGGGTCTGCTACTGTCACAGGAGGTTGCAAAATATCTGACTTCAGCATTGTTTTTCAGATAAACAAGTATGTTCACTTCGCATATTTCTTAATTATCTGCAAACATATTATGGTATTTTTATGCTTTAGAAGAGTCAAAAACGTACATACAGCAACTTTAAAAGGTACCAAAAGGCTTTTCAGTTTTCTAAAGCACCTTCAGTGACAATAATTATTTTCAAGAGCGCTTCAAAATCTAAAGGACCCATTCCATTTTGAAGAACCTTTTTTCTTTTTTTTTTGGAATGAAAAGATTATATGGATGTTAAAGTCACTTTTTTAAGCCATTAATGTACAGTTTTGGAATGATTATCTTTAAGACTCCCCACATGTGACTAGTCATTCAATTTGAACTTGATGTACAATACGGCCTGTATTATCAGGACAAAATAAGAGAATAAAAAAAAAACTCCCTAGTCTATTAAAAGACATACTCTTCTTAATACAGCACACAGCAACAGTATTTTAGTGTTTCTGCAAATGAATAAATAAAATATGTTAATTTTCTCTTAAATATTTTATTTTATTAGCCAGTGTCTAGTGTACAGGCTCCCTATATATCTCCAGCCACAGGAAAGGTTTTTGAGAGTATTGCAGATGTGGGAATAAACCAAGGTCAGACACAGCGTGATGATAAACTGCTAATGTCATTTGCCACACGCTGATGCAGAGGAGAAAAATATGTCCAAATAACCTATTTCTCGGAGTCGTTTCAAAATACGTCTGTGCGTAAAGTAGCTCATAAAATGCGTCATATAATGCAACGTACTTGAATAACATCTAACAAAATTGGTTAAGCGTTTTCATTCATTTTCAAAATATCTGCTTCGTATATTTTTTTTTACCTGAATCATTAAATGTTTGATTAAAGCTACAAACTAGTAAAAAGACAGTACAAGACTAGCTAAACAAATTCACGTTGTCTCTAAACTTTCTTCGATAGTGTGATAAAGGCAGGTGCAGAGCATCAGTTTGACGTCAGGAGCTGCGGACACCGGCGGGCGAGAGCGCTCAGACACATTTGTCAAGTGTCCAAACACAGTGTGTGGGGTCTCGCGCACCTGGCACAAAGTTACCGCGCAGAGCTCCACATTCACCGCGAGCGCAATGAATTACAACAAGTCTAGCGGTCCGTCCAGCAGCAACTCTGGTTCGGTGGACGAGCTCGTGATCACATCGACTTTCGGGACGCTGCTGTCGGTGGTTTACATCGTTGGAGTGTCGGGAAACGTCTACACGCTGGTAGTCATGTGCCACTCCATCCGCTTCGCCACTTCCATGTACATATCCATCATCAACCTGGCGCTCGCGGATCTCCTTTACCTCTCCACGATCCCTTTCGTGGTTTGTACGTACTTTCTAAAGGACTGGTACTTCGGGGACGTGGGCTGCAGGATACTGTTGAGCCTGGACCTATTAACTATGCACGCGAGTATCTTTACTCTGACGGTGATGTGCATGGAGCGCTACCTGGCAGTGACTAAACCGCTGGATACTGTTAAACGCTCCAAAAGCTACCGAAAAGCCATGGCGTGGGGCGTTTGGATTTTGTCCCTCGTTTTAACTCTGCCCATGATGATTATGGTTAATCAGACTACTAAAACAACAGCAGACGGAGGGGTGAAGAGGATGTGCGCGCCCACCTGGGCACCTCAGGCGTATAAATTGTACCTGACTGTCCTGTTCTGCACGAGCATAATGGCGCCAGGGCTTGTCATTGGTTACTTGTACACCAGACTGGCCAGGACGTACCTTGAGTCCCAAAAGACGCCAGCTGTTAAAGGCAGCAAGCGCTCGCCGAAACAGAAAGTTTTGATAATGATTTTCACCATCGTGCTCGTGTTTTGGGCGTGCTTTTTGCCCTTTTGGATATGGCAACTTGTGCCTCTGTACCACAAGCCCTTCAGTCTCGCCTCACACACACACACGAGCATCAATTACCTTGTGGCGAGTCTGACCTACAGCAACAGCTGCATCAACCCGTTTCTGTACACGCTCCTCACTAAGAATTATCGGGAGTATCTTAAAAACCGCCACAAGAGTTTTTACCGCTACACGTCATCGTTTAAACAGCGCCCACCGAGTTTGTACTCTTGGGGAAAGTCTGCGTCATCCAGTAATCAGTTTGAGTTCAACTCTGAGACGCTTGCCATGGCGCAGTTAAAGGTGATGCAGTGAAGAGATTGGAAAGCTTAACCCGTTCTGCGAAGGTAAGATTGGGGTTTCGTTTAGGTGAACTACTTACCCTATACGGTAATTTTCATACACGAAAGATTCACAACTATAAAAACATCTTCTTAAAGAAAATTACTAGAGAAATTGGCGGTTCACTCTGATCTGGTAGCCCCTGGATAAAAGCAGGAATAAACCCAGGAAAGTGAGAGACTAGTGATTAATATTCGTATAACTACAGTTTTACAGTGTAACAAAATGATGGCTAATTGGTGGTTCTGGGCTCTTATCTATAAACCAATGTTTTATTGTTGTTAAAAACCATGCTTATCACACAAAACATTACATCAAATATTTTTGAAGGCTATATAAAAAGCTTATTTGGTTATGAAGGAAATGAGGAGGTTTGCTATGTTATCACAAAACATGACTTTTATAGCAGATGCCATTCTTGAAGGTTGAACAAGGCAACAGTTTGTATGACATGACAGAAATCCGATAATAGGCAATGTCGAAAACTTCACATTTGACTTCTTTAGTTAGATCTGTAAAAGCACACCTTTTCTCCATTCACAAAATAATTTGCATATTCATATGTTTGTCATTTGCTTGAGCACTGTTATTTAACCAAAAGCACCAAAATCCCATGTCCTTCAATTGACTTTGATGGTTTATGGAAACAGAAAATGTACAACTGTTGATTTTTTTTTTAATTTTATAATTATTATTATTTTTTTGGACATTAACATACAAGACTACAGAATTTTGGAGCCTAAAAAGGGTTTTAAAGTGCAAGTGCAGTTTTGTAATGGGTTCTCATAATGCAAGACTCTGTCACTAATAAAATGTGTTGTCATACTAATGCACAGACAAAAGTAAGTACTTCCTAACCAAAACATCACTGGTGGACTGCAGGATCGAATACACATGCAAGCCAGTGTTTTTTTTTTTTTTTTTTTTTTTTTTTTACCAAGTGACATTCCCAACTGCCCTGGCATGCATAGTGTTTTATTAATGTATTTATATACATTTTTGTTTTGTTTTTTGAAGATCTATAGGATGAGATCATTTTGTGTTTGCACCAACTACACACAATGAAATAATAATGATAAAAAAGACACTTTCGCTAACAATTCTCATCAACATGCAGGACCTTTAGCATTCTAATGGGAAACATTTGTAAATTTAATAACAGAAGCACAATTACAACAAGCCATGTATATATTTATCCAGTCCACAGGGATAATCAGAGTAGAAAATGTAATAACATAAAAAAAAAACATTGCAACATTCAGTCAAGATGAAAAAGCGTGTAATCATAGCAATTATTAAAGTTTGTTGTGCCAAGAGAAACTTTCCCACATATTTCCGTGTCTGAACGTCAAAACACTATGTTATCACAGAAACACTACATTATACTGTACATATGCATTCAAATAAAATGTCAAAGAAAACTCTACAATGCTGAAAAATTATGCTTTAATGAACCTATATTTAAATCCACCATGGGCTCCAAATCATAATAATACACACTGACACATTCATTTCTCACAAGGACATCAACTCAGTTAGATTCCAGATTGCAAATCCATAGTTTACAGTAGAAAACAAATGGTCTACTAGGGCCATCACTGGTCACATCGCAAGTTTTACAATTTTGTATCTTTATCATAGTTGACCAGGAGCTACAGAATTGTATTTACTGTATTTATATGAAGCAAAACAAAGGTTTTCTCACTTAGATTTTTTTATCCTGTTTCTAGTTCAGATGTCTACATTTCAAAACAAAAACAAGATTATTTTTACTTGTTTTAAGAAAAAAACTCTTTATTTTTTACTGACGTTAAAAATAAAATAATTTTTAATAACACTATAATAACTACACACTATGAATCATCTATTAAGCATTAGCAAATAGTGAATTCATTATTTGTTAAGCATTAACTCCACAATAATAGACGTTAGTAAGCAGTTTATAACTGCAGATACAAATGCTCTATTCTTGACATAAGCACATTAAAAATGTGCTTAATAATTCAAACGAACAATAATCTTTGCAATCTTATCTACAAAAAAAAAGTCAAATGACTGTAAGATTTAAACATTGCTGAATAACAGGAATATTAAAATAGAACATAAAATTGGATAAAACAACATAATAATTTAACAACATATTATGATACAACATTTAATGTATTTGGTGATATTTAAACCGCACTGAAATTTTACTTTAGTTAATACTGCAAAGATTTATTTTTCATTTGACACAGTTTCATTTGTGTCTCTTCAAATGAATAGAAATTCATAAAGTTGTTTATTTTCTTTTTTTTTTCCTGTTCAGAATATAATCCAGCCTTTAATGATCTTTTATAATAGGATTATAAAGCATTAATAGCCCTCACTTTAAGTCACAAAACAGGATGAAACAGAGTTAATAAAGCATTTGTTAATATACAAATTAACTATTAATATATGCCTGACCAATAACATATACACATGTTAATTTGAATAGTTTATTAATAATTAACTTATGCACTCTTAATAATCTTTAAAAATCTGCAACATCTCTCAAATAACTGGTTTGTAAATTATGCAATACTTAATTTAGTAATGAAAAAACAACAAAGTATTCTTGACATAGAAGCGCACATATAATGTGCTTAATGACTGTATTTTCATAGAGCATTTGTATCTGCAGTTGTAAACAGCTTACTAACATCTATTAATGTTAAGGCTTAACAGATAATGAATTCGCTATTTGCTAATGCTTAATTAATGATTTATAGTGTGTAGTTATAGTGTTACCCGATATTGTTACTTGGTCTAATATTTATTTTTTTTTTTTGCTATTTAATCTAGAAAAGATATAAAGCAAAGTAAACAACAAATGCATATTGATTATTTAATTTCCAATATTGTGCAGCCCAATTAGTGAACTAATACTATGCACACTCATCAGTAGTCCATTCAGCTATGAGCCAAAAAGAAAAGAATCTTGATGTGCATCACCAGACATTTGGCCCAAAACATCATCTACAGATACCAATAATAATGAAATATTGCTTTCCCATCACATAATCCATATGGTGGCATTTGCCGCTCAGGGCTAAACTGGTCTTTGCATATTCATGCATTTGAACTCTGTTCCTCAGGCACTAATGCATTACGCTCAGTCAATGAGTCTTGGAAATGCGAATACAGAAAGAGTAGCAGGTGGCTACAGTATTGGATGACGCTCAATATCCTTAGCACAAAATAGAAACCCGCCACAAATATGACCACAAAGTTCATTCTAACGATCTGTGGTATTCATATTTAGTCATTTACGCAATAGCATAGTAGGTGTGTAAAAGCGAGATGACTATACAACAAACCCGTTGCTAAATAACAAATTCCTGCTGTGTTCTATTTCGGTTCTCAATGTCAGTACAGGCTCGGCGGTCATACAATAGTGTAAAGTGGAAGAAAAATAGCATGCATTCTCTCACTCCATCTACCACTGGCAGAACCACGGATGTGGAAGGATAAAAATGATTCTTGCTGGCTCCATTGCTGTGGAGACAAAAGAACAGAAGCCGTACAACTGGGGCTTTGACGTGTTCATAAAGTCATCGAAACTCAAGAGTTTGCTTGACTCTCAGACCAGGGTCAGAAATGGTTACGGGATTTCTTAAGCATCTCTCCAAGTGCCAAACCTCACACAGGCAAAAGCATCATTTATCATGGAAAGATTAGCTCAAAATTGGAAGAACTGAGCCTGGTGCGGAGAGTGTATCACTTTACTTAATGACACAGTAGAAATAGCACTCGTATTAAACAAAAGCCCTCTTTAAAAACAAATTGCACAACCGCAGAGTGAAGGCGCCAGTCAAACTGTTCACATTTTCGTTCAAACTTATCAGTCTCTCTGAGAAATTAAATCAATCACAGTCTCGCTCTACATGTTATTGTTAGGCTTTGCGTGGAGGAAATTGTATGATTCAAGTGTAAACGGAGTGGAATGCTTCATCGCCAGAGGGAAGCTTGGGTTACTGTAGTCATCCATCCAAACTTTTTCTCGAAACTGTGGTTGAACTACATGCTCACTTGTGTCCATGGTTTGTTTTGTCATATAATTTAATGAGCTACATCTGAGCTTGAGAACCACAACACCCACTGGCAAACACTCTTTTCCAAATGCCATGCTTATCAGCTGTGCATTTACTTTCCAGTTTGACAAAAAATGTGTTCATGTTGAAGCAGCTGCCAATAGCCAGGGAAATGTTAAGCTCCAGGGCTATATAACACATGTAAGAATGTAATGAGATTAAGAAAGATCTTAAAGGCTTTAGAAGGATTACAATATCAGTTAAAAGAGAACTAGTGCTTTACAAATTAGTACATACTGTAAGAGGCTCCTAGTCTTATGCAAATACTTCCGCTCGGAGCCAAAATGTCTATTTAAAGATTGGAAGTTTGCTGTAATTGATCATTGACACTGGTTTTTGCTTCTATAATTTTTTAAAAGTATAGTTATATGAACTAAATAGTTTTTTTTTTTAACTTTCAACTCGTATTAGGGCTGCCTAAAATATTGTTTCATTATCAATGTCGCAATGTGATCATTCACAACAGTCATGTCGCGAGTATATGCAATATTGAATCTGGATTATAATTGCATAATAAAGTTTATAATAATAATAATAAAAGTGTCAAGGCCTATGACAGTGTGAGGGATTTAAAAGCATTCAGGCCTAAGAAATTATACCGAATTTAATTGTTCATCAATTTCACAGCAGTGGTCTAAAACTCAATTCCTGGAGGGCCACAGCTCTGCATACCTTAGCTCCAACCACCTCCAACTTAATAGTCTCTAACAGTCTTTAACAACTTGTTTAGTTAGATTAGCAGTGTTTGATGAGGGTTGGAGCAAAACTGTGCTGAGTTGCAGCCCTCTAGGAGTTGAGTTTGAGACCTATGCTTTACAGTAGTCTTAAATTTAACTACTGCATACCTAAATACAGTTTAACTCCTCGGAAAACAGTTAAATGCTTTTAATTTAATTAGTATATTTTTCTTTATTGAATTTGTTGTTCCTTGTAGGTCGTTTCTGTATTTTATGCATATGCACTCCCCTACAGAATCATCCCGATCAATCTAAGATGATAAATTCTTTCCAAATAGTCTAGTTAAATTGTATTCATATCTCAATATTCATCACATAATAAAATATTGCAATGTTAGATTTTTCCAATATCACACAGCTCTAATTCAAATAATACTGAAAACTACTCGATACAGGTCAAAGGAAAGTGTCGTACAACAAAGCTGCATTTATCTGACCAGGCAAATAACATTTCAATTGTAGTATTGCAAATTATTTAGCTTTACACTGTTTTTATAATTTTTTAATACATTTGAAATGTACTGTATTATTATTCCTGTAAAGCAAAGCAAAATTTTGTGTGCCATTACTAGGCCCATGAAAACTACGCGCAACAGAATTCCACAGATTTTTCGCCAAACATTGATTCCGTTTATTTACTTTTGTGAATATATATTTATTAAGTTTTTGAAAATTCATTTTAGTAATATTATTGACTAATATGAAAATATTCATAAGATGCATTTACAAGTTTGTTAAGCAATATTTTCTGTCTTTTAGTAGATATATTATATGAGAGACTTGCTTTGTTTACCAAATAAGTGGATCTAATTGGATTTGCATCGTAAACATCAAATAAAAGTTGAAAAGGTAATATTGTTGTCATATATTAAGGTTTTAGTTATGATATTCCCAAAATCATTCCGCATAAATACACAGATTTTTACTAAAAAAAAAAAAAAAAAAAAAAAAATAGCAAAAAAAGTCTGCAGATTCCTTCTGGCCCTAGTGATTACATTATTATTCAGCATTATAAATCAGCATTATAATATGCTGATTTGCTGCTATATTGTGATCAATCACTAATAAATAATGGTAATTATTTCATATTAATATCATTATTGACAGGGCTGATTTTATTTACTGATTCATATTTGAATTTTCTGGACTCTGGAATACACATACATTTGTAAAACAACAGCATTTATTTGAGATAAAATATTTTGTACATTGTTTACAATCACTTCTAATGTATTTAAATTGACCTTGATGAAAAAACAATTAAAATACTTTTAAAAAGTTATACGTTACAGATTGTACAAATGTACAAAGCAGCACAACTGTTTTCTAAATTTATAAGAAATCTATCTTGAGCATAAATCCAGGATCGTATAACACTGAAGACAGAAGTAATAAAAGGTAAAGGTGCAGTATGTACGTTTTTGACTCTTCTAAAGCATAAAAATACCATAATATATTTGCAGATATTTAAGAAACATGCCAAGTGGACGTTCTTGTTTATCTGGAAAACATTGCTGAAGTCAGGTATTCTGCTTTAAAAATGTGATTTACGTGCTTGAACTTCTGTCTTTGTTTTGGTCATTTAACACGCCTAATGCCAGTTTAGCCAATTATATTTCAGCACCGAGTTGTCTTGGTGTGATTCATTCAGCCATAACTGAAAATGCAACTTCCAGTGGACAGTAGCAGCCTCTAAAAATAAAACACAAATTCAATAGATACAGTTTACGCAGATACAAACGTAAACATTAGGTGAGCAGGTCACATTGTATCTCTGTGTCCTAGCAACACACTCTATGCTGCGATTTACAGTGATAAGCAATTTATCTGTTTGCACCAGACCCTACACAACATAAATTTTAATACAGCCAATCAGAAGCACAGAATAGTGCACTTACTGCACTCCAATGAAATGGTAAGGATTTTAATCCCATTGATACATATTAAACCTCTTTAACATTAATAAATGTACACACTGAATCACTGATATGTGTTGACTTGCTCACAGTACTAAAGTTCAAGTTCAAACTGTTTTTTTTTTTTTTTAATCTGAGTTAAACTATCTTCTGCTGCTTTCAGTTGTATGGCAATAAACACCATGTAAAATGGCATTAAAAACTCTCATTGTTAACATTTATTAGTGAATACAACATATGAGGAGTACCTAAGTTGATCACTGTCAATTTTCTGTTGTTCAGCTGCAAGATATGTGTTGGTTAGGACAAAAATTCATTTTAATAAGGAAAATATGCCTTCTATCACATGGCCTTGCTATTATTTGGAACACGATTTAAACCTGCCTTTGCTGGTGTTGTCAATCCGGCAACCTGCTCTTGTGTGTGTTTTAAACCAGGGGTCCAATACCACGTTCAACCACTGGGTGTCAAACTTACATACTTCACCTTTAATTCTGCTTTGCTTTACCCAATATTAAATAACATTTGAAACATATTCATAGGAAACTGCTTGTTTATATTGAAATGACTTTATTGCAGTTTTACTGTATAAACAAATGCAGCCTTGGGGAGCTTAAATGATACAAATATTACAAAAAATCTTACCCACCTCGAACATTTGACTGATATGCATACAGATAATACACATTCTCCAAGTGTTTCAAAATAGACACATTTATGCATGACACGCAACAATCATATCTAACCCAATCATCTCAAGCAAAGGCAGCCCATCACAGACAAATAATCAACTCCACAAGACATGGACGTATTGGATTTCACTCTATTGTATAGTGGCAACAAATCAACAGTTCAGCCTAGTCACTGAGGGGATCTGTCCTGAGATTGCTGTTGGCAAAACCGGCTTGTTTTGCATAAAGCTGAAATGATTCATTTAGCAGGAGTTGTAGCAAACTTGTTAATGCCTTATAGTATGTAAAGCATGAATGAATTTGGAACTAAATAAAGGAATATTGCAGACCAAAAGAAGCCAATTAAGCTAGTGGTGATGCAACAGAACCAGTAAATTAAGCATTAGCCAAAACTCATGAATCATCACATGAGCAGCCTCAGAAAAACAAGAGTCCAAAGAGACTCCCTCTTCATGTTAATATAAAGCTGATGCATGCGTTTTAATAACAGGCATTAAATGTATAAGCGCATTCAGAACTGGACTAAGGCTGCACATGCTAATTTATCTTATCTTAAATTCACCACACATCTGAAAGTACACTATTGGGAATATTTTGACAGATTATATATACAAAGATATACTAGTACACAAAACAATAGTGGTATGTACTTCTGTTTTTATGTCAAGGTTTAGTTCATTTTCAGGTCAGCGCTGGGTAAAAACTAACTGAAATTTTTTTTTTTTTTTTTTAAACAGCGGTTAATCACAAATTGTGGGATCTAACAAAATTATAATTAATTATTTTATTTGATAATTCTTTTAAAATATCCAAGCTAAACTAATGCATTAAACTAAACACAATCTTACATAATTTTAGATAATAATAATACTATATTATTAGATATTTCCCAGAGATGGGTTGCGGCTGGAAGGGCATTCGCTGCATAAAAACGTGCTAGATGAGTTGGCAGTTCATTCCGCTGTGGCGACCCCGGATTAATAAAGGGACTAAGCCGATAAGAAAATCAATGAATGAATATTATTAGATAATTATTTTCTAATAAGATATCTATTAATAATATCCAACACAACAATGTGACAATTAACAATAAAATACAACATATTAAATAAAAACTAAACAAAAAACCTTGAATAAGACTATACCAACATTTAAAAGAAGCATAATGAATATATTCACTAACATTAGAGGTGTAGCGGATCACGTTTGATCGTATAGATCACAACCCATGGTTCAGAACATAAGTGACCCGCATATGAATACATTTTTCATATTTTCATATTTTAGAATCCTAAATTTGTAAGGATCGCAGAAAAATCGCCTCTAGCATCATTCAAAATGCATGTATGAAAGCATTTAGGCTTTCCTGTAAACTATAAAAATTATGGAAGTTTTGGTAGGATATTTAAGATGTGGTGGGTTTCTTAGGTGTTTTCTATCACTACTTGTTTACCCTGCATTAATGCATTCCGTGTAAGCTGCACGAATAATCATTAAAAGATCGGAATCTCAACACCCAAGCAACATAAATGGTGAATAATGGTGATTTGCATAATGTATGTTTATTAATCCTTTGAATCGCTGCATTTAGATCTGAAAACGCAAAAATCAAGAAAGAGAGTCTTTAGTCTTTTGAGTTCATTATGAAGTTTCAAACAGTTAAATAATAAAAGTTCAAAAGTTTATAGTTTAGATAAAACCACTGATGTTTGTGGTAAAGAATCAAGTTGTAGGCAGCAATTAAACTATTTAACCAATAGATGGGGACAACCAGCCATCAAAAATATGCCACTGAATAACACTTCAAAAATGACACATCTAGCGATAAAACATGAAGTTTTATGAGTGAATAACTGAATCATTTATTGAAAATAAGACTAAAAATAAATGCGGGTTGTACAAATTATAATGTAGCGTCATCACCAACAGTAGAAGTAACAGGGAATTTTTCAAATTAATGAATATTTGGCAGTTTATTTTTATTCAGCTGATAAGTTCTTCATTTTATTTTTAATAAAAGCACAGGTTCTAAGTTCTGCTTGGTGGAAGTAAACGTTTCTTTTAGTACGGTTTTTGTAATAAATGGAAAGCAAATTACATTTGTCTCCTCCCCTTTTTGGCTGATCCGAAAAATAGTCCAATCCGTGACTAAAAACCACAATGTGATCCGAACTGTGAGATTTGTGATCCCTTACACCACTAGCTAACAGTGCATATTTAGACAGATGCTCAGATGAACCAATAGAGCTGTTACATGACATGTGAGCTGTTTCTTAGTTTATTTTGAGTTAGAACTATTAATGAAGAAATGGGAATTACTGCGTTTACTTGCATTTTAACTGAGAATGCACATAAACAAGAGTCAAAACAGAATTTACTATATGAATTTCCTAATAAAATGGACATAATCCAAAAGATGAGACAGGAACTGTGTTATATACCTTAGTGAATGTAATACAGTATACAAATCAATAGCCTAAAATATCAATAATGGGGTATATTTCATATAGATTCAACAAAACAAAAATAGTTTTAAAAAAAAGTTCAGCAAATGCAGAGTTTAAAATAAGACTGTATTTGTTAAGTATACATACAAAAGCAAAAATGTATGCACTATTATATCTCTAGTTGCAAATGCTTTAAATGAGAAAAGCAAAAACAGTGTGTTTTGAACCTCACTTCAAAGGTGAGGCGTTTAATTTTGGGCCTTAAATGTGTAAAAAGAAGCCAATTAGCAGTTACATCTCAAAACAAGCTGTCAAAAACATGTTGAGACTGGCTGAACTTGACTTTCACCACATAAAATGCCAGAGTAATTAAAGCTAACACAGTACAATAGGGAATGTGTTAACAACAGATCATCATGTATGCTATATGAACTTTTTGTACTTGGCAAACTGAAGGGATATTAGAATAAAGACATCAAGTAAACTTGTTTTCTCGAAGAATACCCTAAAACTCATGTCAAAGATATCAAAAAGGTATTTTCTTTCAAAACATACACTCAAGTAAAGAGACATGGCTGAAGGAATAAAAATTCTTTGTGAATCGGATTCATTGAACTGTCTTTAGTAGCATGAGCAAGGCTTTGGAAAGCAATTCTACAAAGAACATTTTTTAGGTGATGACACGAGTGGAGATATTTGACAAGCGGGTCTCCAGCTCCTTGTTTTCATTACATACACCGGTTCCATCATCCCACTTGTGTTGCCTGTCTAGACAGTGATTTAACTATAATAATATAAACGACTTTAAAGCGTGCAGCACAACCAGGAAAGAGAAGACTTAATAGTAAAGAAGCACCTTCTGAAGCCAAAATCGAACCCAGAAGATGCTTGGCTTCAAATGACAGCAATTCAAGTAAATCTCCTGAAAATACAAAACTCCTCTTAAATTAAAAGCATAAAGGGAGACAAAACCCTTTTGAGCACAGAAAAACCTAAACATTTTTCTAAAAGGAAAATAAGAGGGTTTTTTAATGCTGTAAACCTGACAGATGGAAGTGGTGTTTCATCATTTTTCTCTGTGTTTGCCCCAGGGTTTCTGTCACTCATCCGTCCCTTTAAACCAGGAGGATCCTACGGCAATGAGGGGTTATCAATGGCAAAATCAGGGTCACATGTGAAGGACACCGTGATGGCATATCGTGTGCCCCAAGCAACCTTCTCCACATGATGGAGGTTCTCAGAACCGGATGAGAAGAAGGAGACCCGACCTGCAGCAGATAAAAGAAGAGGTGCTGAGCGAGAGAAACGAGAGAAGGGGTGAAGTGATGTGCTGAAAAATTGCATATGGCGTATGCTGAAGTCAGCCTAGAGTCAATCAATGATGTTTTGAACTCTGAAGATACTTTTTCTTCTTCTGTTTTTAATACCTTTTGTAAAAGCTTTTTTTAAAGCTGAATTTAAATGTTTGTTATTGACAATTGCTGTTGTGTCTCATGATGACCGTACACCGTAAATATAATGCTGATGGAAAGTGGCTTCAAAGCATCTATAAATACAAGTGGATGCTGAGATAATTGCTAAATGATTCTAATATAGCCTGGGTGGACTGCTGAATTCATTATAAGACTCAAAACGGAAGGAAAAAATTGGCGGAACTTTATGTATGTAAATTCCCTCCATTACGTCTGCCTGCTACTGACCTTTGTAGACCATTCCTGACCATGAAAGGTGTACTGAATCTCATGAAACGTTCATGTTTTAAAAAAGAAATTTTTAAAAGTTGAAATGCATGTGTTAAATTCTATGAATAAATGCTGAATGTCGGACTGCACTGCTGGAGGAATATACATAATGCAAGATGGAGCAATTCCAAAGTGTTAGGCAAGCAGCTGGAATTCTTTGATAAAACAAGCTGGAAGAAAGAATGCAATACATGTTAAAATAGAGAAAACATTCATGAGTCAAGAGTTTGAACAAATTATGACTTTGTAATGCACAAAACAACATTTGCAGTCATAGATGAGCAAATGACTTTTCTCAGTTTGTTGTTTATAAAAACAGCATCATGGGGGATAACATACAAAGCTATGTACTAAAAGCAAAAATCCACTACTTTTCAAGGCTTAAGATAATAAATTACATTACACATTTTTAAGATCTCCAGTTGTACAAGAAACCAAAATCCTTTCTCTTGCATATTTGTTTGGTTAAAAAAAAAAAAAAAATTAATTAAATCCACTTGATGATATTACAATTGCCCATTCATTTATTATGGTCCTCGTTGAAACAAATAATTAAGCAGACAAGCAGCTAAGAGATACTTAAGTTGAGAAAAATAAAATATATATACATGGTTCGCAGAACACCATAACACAGAATTTAGTTATACCCCATATGATTTTTTTATTTTTTATTTTTCTGTAATTCAAAACTGAAGTCTGTTAAACCTACTTTTGGTGGTTATATAACTGTTTTTAATGTCAAAGCAGTTGATCACAGGCAATGAAGACCATAGGCTGGCATTACATAAATGTGTTATAAATCTACATAATTAGTCTCAACACTGATTTAAGTCCACTCTTTAAATCTGGCCGTTAAGTGAAATGTTTAAAGTCACTATATAATGTAATTAGACCTATTGACCATTTTGAGGGACGCGAACAATAACAAGGGTCCTAACATATATCCTGTTTGACATTTTTAATTTCCATTAAATCCTAGAATCAGAAAGGGTAAACATGTTGCTAAATAATGTTATAGCAGCTGTTTTAACGTTAAGTTATGACTGAATTGTTTCTTACAGTTTCGAAATAGTTTGACAACATGCAGGAAATGTTCATGACCACAGTGAAATGGTCTATATTAAAAAGCTAGTATAAATACATGCAAGGCATGTGCAAATGTAAAAACAAAGCCTACAAGCTATTTTTAATCTGCATTTTAACTATTATTATTTTAATTATTATTATTATTAAAACAACAACAAAAAAAAGTTTTAGGTAACACTTTATTTTGATGGTCATTTTGACTATTAGTAGATTACTATTACTTTTGCCTAATATTAGACCATAACAGACAATAATGGACCAACAAAATAAAGTGACCAAGTTGTAATCTAAAGAAATGAAATCATATTTATAGTATATCTATTGAGAAATATTTTAACATAAGAGTAACACTAACTAATACGATGGTGAAAATGATGATGAAAAACCTGTCACATACACTTTTACATGCAATGAAATTGGACCCCAATAAATACACCATGTTAGTTAACATTAGTTAATGATGATGCAGTTGTTCATTGTTAGTCCATGTTACCTCACGGTGCATTATAATGTTAACAAGCTAAAATTTGTGTTTTAATTACGTAATAAGTAATGTTTAACTGTGATTAATAAATGCTGTGCAAGTATTTTTTTTCATAATTCGTTTATGTTAGTAAATCAAACTAACATTAACTAACGAAACCTTATTGAAAAGTGTGACCAAAATAAGATGAAGCAGTTGAAGATGGTGACAATAACAGCATATATCCAAATAATAATCCATACAGTGCATCCGGAAAGTATTAATAGTGCTTAATTTTTCCATTTTTTTGTGTTACAGCCTTTTTCCAAAATAGATTAAATTCATTTATTTCCTCAGAATTCTACACACATTGCCCCATCATGACAATGTGAAAATAGATTTTTTTTTTTTTAAATCATTGCACATTTATTAAAAATAAAAAAAAAACATGTACATCAGTATTCACAGCCTTTTGCTCAATAGTTTGTTTATGCACCTTTGGCAGCAATTACAGCCTCAAGCCTTTTTGAATATAATGCCACAAGCTAGACACATCTGTCTTTGAGAATTTCAGCCCGTTCCTCTTTGCAGTACCTCTTAAGCTTTATCAGGTTGGATGGGAAGTGGCGGTTTACAGCCATTTTCAGATCTCTCCAGAGATGTTTAATAAGATTAAGATCTGGGCTCTGACTGAACCACTCAAGGACATTTGTTGTGAAGCCACTTTATCGATATGTTGGCGGTGTGCTTTGGGTCATTGTCCTGCTGGAAGATGAACCATCGCCCCAGTCTGAGGTCAAGAGCACTCTGAAGCAGTTTTTTTTAAATCAGGATGTCTCTGTACATTGCTGCATTCATCTTTCCCTCTATCCTGACTAGTCTTCCAGTTCCTGCTGCTGAAAAACATAACCGCCTGGCATTCACTTCAAAGAGTTCAATTTTAGTCTCATCAGACCAGAGAATTTTATTTCTTATGGTCTGAGAGTCCTTCAAATGCCTTTTGGCAAATTCCAGGTGGGGAGTGGCTTCCCTCTGACCACTCTACCATACAGGCCAGCTTGGTGGATTGCTGCACAGATGATTGTCCTTCTGTAAAATTGTCCTCTCTCCACAGAACAATGCTGGAGTTTAGACAAAGTAAACATCAGGTTATTGATCGCCTCACTAACTAAGGCCCTTCTCTTTCGATCACTCAGTTTAGATGTCTGGCCAGCGCTAGGAAGAGTTCAGTTGGTCCAAACATCTTCCACTTACTGTGTTCATTGGAAGTTTAATAGCAGCAGAATTTTTTTTGGTAACCTTCCCCAGCCTTGTGCCTTGAGACAATCCTGTCTTGGAGGTCTACAGACAATTCCTTTGTCTTCATGCTTGGTTTGTGCTTTGACATGCACTGTCAACCCTGGGACCTTGTATAGACAGTAGGGTTGAGCCGATAGACGATGTCATTGTCCATTGCCGATGGCCAATACACAACACGATGCTGAGCCAGCATCGCTGATCCTCTGCCCCACCCCTGTCGCAAACCCGCTCGCGAAAAATACACACTTATGCCGAGTTCAGACTGCATGATTTTCAAAGTAGTCATGTCACAGATGTTTTCACACTGCATGACTATCTGGGCTAACGTTTTGTCGCTGCTTTGTTTACACTGCAAGATGGATCGGCGTCAGGGGCTTTCACATTGCATGACTTTACAATAGGAAGTACCGCCGACGGCTTCGTCCAAACTACGCCTCACAGCCAAAAACACGCAGTATATCTTTTGTTATTAACTACATAACGAGAGAGAAGCCTTTAATGGGGTAGAGAATGTACATATTTGCTCACCTGGGTTTGAAGGAATTTCTCCTCAACTTTCTTTTTTAACTTTCTGTATGAAACGTCAAACAGACATGGGTGCTCCTGTCAAACCTCCACTAGTTTTTCCACATTTCCTGGGTCCAAATAAATGGAAGTGAATGCTGCTCTCTCATTGGCTGTAGGCGATCGCCAATGTTATTTTCAGTCAAAACTCATTTCACACAGCATGATTTGAATCGCTGACAGCTCCAGATATTTAGCTCGCCAAATATTTCACAGGCATCAGCGACTCATCTGCGATTATCTAAGATCGCGTCTTTGATAGTACATACTATGTGATTGTCACTCACGTGCACGAGCACCAATTTGCCTGTGATTTCAGATATTTTTCGGCGATTTCTCAAAACCTGTTGGCAAGTCAAAAATTGAGGCTAAAATCACGCAGTATGAACTAGGCATTAGGCCCCGTTTACACTAATACTGTACGTCTTAGTGTTAAAATCGCATTTTAGAATGAAAATAATCCACCTCCACACCGTGTTTACCTGGCATTCTGAACAGCCCTCCGTTAGCTAAAAACGCACATCACGTGACCAAACACACACACAGACACAGCCACACACACACAGCCACACACTGTCATGAGCTCCTCTGAGCTTCAGAGAGCAGTGCATGTCGGACAGTTTATCAAGGATGTACCAATGGATTGCGTCTCACTACAGTTGTCGTCACCATCATTTTCTTGTTGGCTTAATCCCTTTATTAATCCAGGGTCGCCACAGCAGTATGAACCACTAACTTATCCTGCATATTTTTGCGCAGCGGATGCCCTTCCAGCCGCAACCCATCTCTGTGAAACATCCACAAACACTCATTCACACATACTCATACACTACGGACAATTTAGCCTACCCAATTCACCAGTACCGCATGTCTTTGGACTGTGGGGGAAACCGGAGCAACACACGCCAACACCACGCGAACACAGGGAGAACATGCAAACTCCACACAGAAACGCCAACTGAGCCGAGGACCGAACCAGTGACCTTCTTCCTGTGGGGCACTACCTACTGCGCCACTGCTTCGCCCTCACTACAGATGTTAAACATGATATTCAGACAACCCAAGTCTCCCGGAAGTTCCGGGAGTCTCTATGCATTTGCAGGACTCATAATGCCCGCAAACGTGTTATAATCTCCTAGAAATCGTGCATCTCCCTCCCGGTTCTCAAAAAAGTTTCCCACCCTTCTCACCCCCGGATCCCTCCTCCCTCTTGTAACAATTTAAAAAATATATTTTTCACATCGTCATTATGGGGTATTGCGCCTAGAATTTTGAGGAAATTAATTAATTTAATCCATTTTGGAATAAGGCTGTAACATAAAAAAAATTGAAAAAAAGTGAAGCGCTATGAATGCTTTCTGGAAAAACTGTATATAACAAAATAGCTGTCCTGACATTTCTCATCTCAATCTTGATTCTCAAAACAGACATCTGGCAATAGTAGCATTACTTAGTTTTGCATTAGATCCATTACATTTATAATACTTTGGATTTGCGATACAACAAAAGGGACAATTTTGTTTAAAGTAGGAATTTTCAACAAAAAAAAAAAAACACTTCTCCACGAAAGCTAAATTATAGAGTGACCTATGCAGGTTGTAGCTGGGAGGAAAATGTGAATGCTGCTGCCATGCTAATTAGCCAAGAGTAATTCTGTACACTTCAACTGGAGATGCAGAAGGGGACATTTGCTAAACAGGATATTTATGCAAATGACCTGCGTTGTGCCTGCCTGGTTCTGACCCTTGCTGGCCATTATTGATTGTGAAAGTTACATTGAATCTCATTAAAACGTTATGCGGTGGCGTTGCATTTGAGGAGAGACAAAGCTACGATCTATATGCTATGTAAATAACACCTTATCGCTGTAGGAAACTGTATAATTCTATAAAATCGGAAAGATGAGAGAACGCCTAAGGACATCTGGAGTATTAGGATCAGAAATTGTAAATCCTGATTAGAGCATTTGCATGGAAATTAGGAGAGGAACGATATCATTCAAAAGAGAAACTCTCTAAATCATCAGGTTCAGCGAGTTGGGATTTTAATAAATACGCATATTAAGCATGAAAAGCTGAGAGAAGAGCACACGGCTTACCAGCATCTTATTCAGTTGACTGAAAAAACAAATAAAATGACAATTATTTCAGAGTTTATAATGATATGATTTGATCATGTTTCCATGGAGAGGAGTTTAATCAAGAGTGGAAAAACAATTTCCCTTATTAATAAGAAAAAAGCTGTGCATGATGTAGTTCATTATGTAGTTTGGGTGTATGGTTTTGGAAACATGTAGAGAGGCAAAGGAGACGGTAATGTAATGTAATGTAATATAATATAATATAATATAATATAATATAATATAATATAATATAATATAATATAATATAATATAATATAACAATTGATTTGCTCTTTACAGGGAGTGCAGAATTATTAGGCAAGTTGTATTTTTGAGGAATTATTTTATTATTGAACAACAACCCTGTTCTCAATGAACCCAAAAAACCCATTAATATCAAAGCTGAATATTTTTGGAAGTAGTTTTTAGTTTGCTTTTAGTTTGAGCTATTTTAGGGGGATATCTGTGTGTGCAGGTGACTATTACTGTGCATAATTATTAGGCAACTTAACAAAAAACAAATATATATCCATTTCAATTATTTATTTTTACCAGTGAAACCAATATAACATCTCCACATTCACAAATATACATTTCTGACATTCAAAAAAAAAAAAAAAAAAACCTTTCTTTGCAAGGACACTCAAAAGCCTGCCATCCATGGATTCTGTCAGTGTTCTGATCTGTTCACCATCAACATTGCGTGCAGCAGCAACCACAGCCTCCCAGACACTGTTCAGAGAGGTGTACTGTTTTCCCTCTTTGTAAATCTCACATTTGATGATAGACCACAGGATCTCAATGGGGTTCAGATCAGGTGAACAAGGAGGCCATGTCATTAGTTTTTCCTCTTTTATACCCTTTCTCGCCAGCCACGCTGTGGAGTACTTGGACGCGTGTGATGAAGCATTGTTCTGCATGAAAATCATGTTTTTCTTAAAGGATGCAGACTTCTTCCTGTACCACTGCTTAAAGAAGGTGTCTTCCAGAAACTGGCAGTAGGACTGGGAGTTAAGCTTGACTCCATTCTCAACCCGAAAAGGCCCCACAAGCTCATCTTTGATGATACCAGCCCAAACCAGTACTCCACCTCCACCTTGCTGGCGTCTGAGTCGGACTGGAGCTCTCTGCCCTTTACCAATCCAGCCACGGGCCCATCCATCTGGCCCATCAAGACTCACTCTCTTTTCATCAATCCATAAAACCTTAGAAAAATCAGTCTTGAGATATTTCTTGGCCCAGTCTTGATGTTTTAGCTTGTGTGTCTTGTTCAGTGGTGGTCGTCTTTCAGCCTTTTTTACCTTGGCCATGTCTCTGAGTCTTGCACACCTTGTGCTTTTGGCCACTCCAGTGATATTGCAGCTCTGAAATATGGCCAAACTGGTGGCAAGTGGCATCTTGGCAGCTGCACGCTTGATTTTTCTCAGTTCATGGGCAGCTATTTTGCGCCTTGGTTTTTCCACACGCTTCTTGCGACCCTGTTGACTATTTTGAATGAAACGCTTGATTGTTCGATGATCACGCTTCAGAAGCTTTGCAATTTTAAGAGTACTGCATCCCTCTGCAATATATCTCACTATTTTTGACTTTTCTGAGCCTGTCAAGCCCTTCTTTTGACCCATTTTGCCAAAGGAAAGGAAGCTGCCTAATAATCATGCACACCTGATATAGGGTGTTGATGTCATTACACCACACCCCTTCTCATTACAGAGATGCACATCAGCTAATATTCTTAATTGGTAGTAGGCTTTTGAGCCTATACAGCTTGGAGTAAGACAACATGCATAAAGAGGATGATGTGGTCAAAATACTCCTAATAATTTTTTTCCTAATTTGCCTAATAATTCTGCACTCCCTGTAGTGTTTGGTCTTTCAATAGTGAAAATTAAACCACACAGAACTAAACTTAACTTTAACTCTGAAAACCGAACTGACAAAGTTGTAATTACAATTTACTAGAATGTCTATGTTAAGCTGCTTTGACGCAATTTACATTGTAAAAGCATTATAATCAGGGGTTGATATTAACATCCGCCCACCCGCCAAGGCGATCTTGGAATTGGGAAACAACACGACTGCAAAAAATAAATAAATTGCGTTCGTGCGAGCAATAGAAAGCAGGTGAATACCGAATGAGAAAAATCACTCGCAACAGCTGAGGTGATGCACACCACAGTTTAAAATGCGTACGCACTCGCGCTTCTTGCGTGAAGCAACTGTGTCTAGAAACACAACTGATGTTTCTCTTTTAAATAGACTAGACAAAAAGTGATAAACATGCACTCACAGTCTTGCTGCTTTCAAGAGTTCCAGATTTGTCTTTTTGTAAGCAGCACCTGTTGCTTTTGCTTTAACCATTCTTTGAACAGTTTATGTTTATGGGTTCAACGTGAACCATCCGTGAACATCTTTTCATTATCACAATGCATGTTATTTACCTGCTTTCTTTTGCCTTAATATGGTTTAATTACAATTTAATTATAATTTAATATAATTTAATTTAATTTTTTTTACAGTAACATTGCTTTAATGGGAGATTACCTCACCATGTATGTGTAGTTAACTGGTGATCTGCGACCTTTAGGACAGATTACTGTGAATATGTTTTGTTAAATATATAGTATACAGCTATGTTTAGCTTGTTTTGACACATTTAAAATTTGTGGCTAAGAAATAATTCATTGTTTATGATTGGTGTGGTCGGAGATAAATTTGGGAAATCCTTAATTTTGAGCTCTGAAAATTATGTGAAATAAAAACTAATTGTAATACTATGAAACCATGACCCATTTGCTCATGATTATTGAGCAAGCTCATACAAAACACACACAAAAAGTGAAATGAATGAGGAGGCATGTGGAGATCTAAATCAACTAATTTTAGCATGTCAAAGTCAAATTTATGTGTATAAAATATATTTTACCAACAATATAATTGTGGCTAGTGAAAGGGGCAAGTGGCTAGGTATGTTGGAAAACTATAGCCACAGTGGCCGGTGATCAAAAAAGTTAATGTCCAGCCCTGATTAAAATAAAGATTAACTAAATTGAATTTAAGTACAATTGGGTTTTGAAATGATATTCATAATGCATCTTGAACTAAATCCAACATGGGTCAAATCTAAATGTAAATGACTTTTTTGTTAATATGTAACTCATATTGACTTCATTTTTGGAATTGAATCCCTTCACATTATGAACAGAAATTTTAGACTTCACAATTAAACATTGATCGGCTAATATATAATCATCATTCAGACTTGTTTATAGACTACACTAGATTTGCTCTAAAGAGACTTGCTATTAGAATAAATAGCTCAAACACAAGATAAAGAAACTACAGCTAATGTTAAAACCTTAAAACGCATGCCATAAAAACATAACACAGCCACAGTCTTTCTGCTTTCAAAAAAATCTCTCTCAATATTTGCACATCACCTACTACGTCGGACGCCATTGAATTGCACCCATTTCCTCACCACACACTTGAACACAGCCAAAAATAACAGTCCTTTAGTTTTTCCACCTGACAATAAAAAAAAAAATGCACCTGTCTCCTCCTCTAAACTCCTCAGCTGGCTGAAACCCTATGAGGCCAAGATCACGTCGCTCTTTTGTAACTCTCAAATCAGAACATGCAGCTGTGATCCCAGAAGATTCATCCAGTGCAACAAAACTAAAGTGTGTCTCTCATCTAATCTTTTATTTCACACTGTTCTTATTAGAGCCGCACAACATGGGAAAAAAAAGGAATGTTGTGATACTTGTTTATCTGCAAAACATTCTGCAAAATAAATGCAATTTCACCAGATGAATAGCTCTATTTGGAAAGAATTCATAATTTTTTATTGATTAGGATGATTCTGCAGGGCAGTGCATTAGCATAAGATATCATTAATAAATTACAAGCATACCGAAATTCAACAGAGCATATAAATAAAAAGTGCTTTCAGTTTAAGTTGTCTTACTGTATTCAGATTGGTTATTTTACTTTGGGCAATGCAATTTTTTTAAATGTGCTATATAAATAAACTACACACATATCATCATATAAATAATCTTTGTTAAAGCTACAAGCATGATCATTTCTTGAGCTTTTAAACTCTCCTGAAATGTGGAACAGTCACAGGTCTTTAAAACAAATGACAAAAGATGCATCCCAAAATCGCATACTTATACTATTTCTCCAACAAAATGGCATAGAATGGTGCATAAGTAGTGCATTCGCTGAAATTTATAAAAAATTACCGGAATTTTCCCTTACACAGCTGAATAGCCAAAGCTATTTGGTGCAAAGGTTGGATTTCTTGGTCAATTTTGGATTGTGAAAGCAAAAACTCTCCCTGTTAGTGATTGTTCCGCCTTCTGGTGGTGAATAGGGTTCTATTTATGACAGGTACTGTTTAATGGTAGTTTTTTTAATTTATAAACCTAATTTGGCAACAGTTAAATATAGCCTGAATAACTGTGTTGTATAAATGTGTTATATCAATAAACTACATATTAGCATACATATCATTCATACACACACACACACGCACGCACGCACGCACGCACGCACGCACGCACGCGCGCGCAACAGTTCTGTCTGGTTATTGAATCTGATTGGCAGATAGCCGTGATATATTTAAGTAATATCAGCACCCGTAAAGCCTCTTTACCCTTTGGGTATTACTCCGCCCACATACAACCAGCAAAAAGCAGACACTACAGATCTAAAGTATAAAAGATGCTTGCTCAGCTATTTAACTGTCAGCTTATGATTTGAATCCAAGGTGGAAGAAAGTAGTTCCTCATACAAAAGGGTTTTTGAGACTCTCCATGTTTGATTTAGTTTTTATATACACAATTATGCCGTCAAACTGTTGTATAAACGCAATATCACACTCGTAGCAGTGCGATATGGCTGTATATTGGCACTGGTGGGGGCACTAAGGCGCACGCAATACATATATAAGTGCCGATATACAGCCATATCGCACTGCTACTCGTGTGATATTGCTCATATATATATATATATATATATATATATATATATATATATATATATATATATATATATATATATATATATATATATATATATATATATATATATATATATGTGAGGGATGTAACGGTATCAGAATTTCACAGTGCGGTAATACCTCGGTATGAATGTCACGGTACGGTATTTATTGAATCATTTACAGGAAAAACAAAACTACAAAAAAATACTCCAAAAAAAGTGCCAAAAGTGTCAATGACAAACAAATTAGCCATCTATCTGTAAGCTTTGAAACAGGAACTTCAATTTTAATAACAAAAAATTATTAAACCATGTAAAAAATAAAGTTTCAATTTAGTATTGTTGAAAACTCACATTCAACCATTTAACCATAAATCACATTCAACATTTAATCACTCACTCACTCACTCATTTACACAGAGATGGGTTTTAAGGAGAATTATTATATGACTATAATCTGGTGAAAGCTGGTATCTCTGGGTGTTTACAATGTCCCCTGCAACAAAAAAAAACCCTCTCATTTGGGACTGAGGTTTCTGGGACATAGATATGACTTGGCCCAGGTTGACAGCAGTGGGTAACTTTGTGCATTGTCTTTCCCCCACTTGAGAGGACAAGCCATGAGTGAGATAGAGGTCTCTTTGCGGTACAAGTCAATGTCTGCATCAATCTGAACAGTGTGCTGTGTTTCTGCAGTCCCCATGACTGTTATTAGTCGTATTCCCCAACTTGCAGGGACGTGCACACATAGGCGCGACAACACAGCTAATCAAAACGCGACAACACCCGCTTTAGGTTCGATCATTTCCAGCTCTTTTTCATCCCCGCTACAAGGAGCACACTCCATTTCCGCATTACTGGATCTGTAGCGACAACAGACCGCAAAGGATGATGGCCACGCCTGGGCAGATGGGAATTGTAGTTTCCGCTACCTCTCGTTCGCTTCATTCGCCTGAGCAAATTTTCTTAGAAGACCTATAGTTTTATCGAGTCATGCGACTACGGTAATAGAATTTACGGAAAAAAAATTCTATTGCGGTATGACGGTATTTACAATACCGTTACATCCCTAATATATATATATATATATATATATGTGTATGTATGTATATATACATATACTGTATATATATATATATATATATATATATATATATATATATATATATATATATATATATATATATATATATATATATATATATATATACACATACATATACAAACACACACACATAGCTGAAAACAAAAGCACAACTGTATTGTAACATGTATATGTTGCCAGATGAAGGTAAAAAAAAATGCTTTGAGATTTGAATATTTCGTCAATTGTGTGATGTGATGAGCTTCAAACAGGTCTGGAAACTTGTATATTCATAACTAGCTTGGGCCATACAAATTACAGGAGTTTCCTGGGAGAAATAACAATATGGGAGAGTGTTGGGAGATGGATGCAATATACAAGAGACTTCCAGGTAAAATGGCAGAAATGTATTCTAAATACATTTGGATAAACTTTGTACATTGTGCTATCTATGCTGAAATGATATATTGTGCAGCCCAAGTTCCTATGTCAATACTGGCACCATTCTCCTCTCACTTCAGTATTTTGCACTATATCACACAACAGGCCAGTATCACTCCTTCTCACATCCATCATGAAAGAGGGAGGCTGATTGTCAGTCTGCTTATAATTATAGAGTTATCCATCAGACTAATAATTACCTTAGTGAAGATCAGGGCTCATCAGCCTCACCTGATGGATAATGAACGCACCAACAGAGCTCATCGCTTTGGCACCCAGTGAACAGGAACACGTTCCAGCGGTAAAAGCCAGCACACTCTATCCTAATTCATTTCAAGCTGGAAGAAGGCGTTCAAAACTCATCACACCCTAAGCTGGAGACGGGGCACAACGGGAGGGAGAAATGTAGACATGTAAACATTGAGAGCTGATGAATAATGCATTACAGGTATTTTAAGGCTGGAAGTGATGCTGATGCTATAAAGAAAAAAAAAAGGATATGAGGTTTGATATATAACATGCAAATACAAAATTATATATATATATCTTAATTAAGACATGTTGAATTCTTCATCATTTGCACTGTTTCCAAATTCCATTGTTTGTCATTTTTCTTAGCAATTTTAATATTTGTGTTTAATTATTTTCTGTGCCAGTTCATTCAGCCATGCAACCCCTGATAAATAGCAAACTAAGCCAAAGTAAAATGAATGAATTATTTTCTGTGAAGCTGCTTCTGGCCATAACACGTTCATATTTAAATGGTTATAAGAGATGTGTTTAGGTATTATATGAAGCATCCTTAATTTATTCTCTTGGATTAGGCAAGATCTTCTTTTAAAATTCATACTTGGAGAGAAAATTTGCATAATGCGTTTTAAAGCTTGAAGTGTTAGAATTGGTACTCAGTATTGGCCGATCACCATGACAAGGAATCAGTACCCGGAATCCGCTGCAAAAATTCTGATTGAGCATCCCTAATTTATTTAATTGGCTGCAGAACAAACGCTGTTGTCCAATAACTTGCCTAATTAATCAAACTTGCCTAGTTAACTCGATTAAGCCTTTAAATTGCACATGAAGCTGAATACTAGTATCTTGTAAATTAACTGGTAAAATATGACGTAATGTCATCATGGCACAGATAAAAGAAATTAGTTATTAGAAACAAGTTTTTTAACTGTAATGTTTAAAAATGTGTTCAACATCTTTTCTCTGTTAAACAGCTCTTTGGAAATATTTTTAAAAATCATAAATAAAAATCACAGGAAGGTATTTAATTTTTTTTTCTTCAACTATACTAAGTGTAAAAATAAATGTGTGTAGTTAGTTATTAACTTGTATATAAATAGACATATAAGGATGGATGGACTGATGGATGATGCATACTATATACTATCATTACATTAATTAATTTATTTACTTTATAATAAATTCCAGCAAAAATAATCAATAAATTAAATGCTTTAATATTAGGCTGAAATGCATATAAATTTACTGGCAAATAAAAAAGGACATTATATATATATATATATATATATATATATATATATATATATATATATATATATATATATATATATATATATATATATATATATATATATATATATATATATATATATATATATATATATATACATACACTGTGACTGTATTACATAGTATGTATAATGTAGATGTATATCTCTGTAAATATGCATGCAAAAGCACATCTTATCTGTAGTCACCTGCCATCGTGCTTCAATAGGTTCACAGAGCCCTGCGTGATCAAATGACATGCGACGTGGCAAAACACTTCTCACAGGCCCAGCAGTGACACGCGGGGGCAGAATTTAAAGAAAGAAGCATGACAGTTTCTATCATTATAGTATGAAGCCACTTATCCAAGCGCACCTTAACCGAGTTGAAAAACAGCAGATATTATCCACTCACAAGTGACAGATTCTAATAAGGAGTCGAAAGGTAAACGAATGCACAAGCCAAGAGAAAACAGCGGCTTCTCCATGCAGACAAAATAATCAGGCAGCTATTCATGGAGCACGTCAACATGAGACATTATCAAAATGCCAAGCACAGAAAACAAAACAATTAGTGCATAGAGCAGGTATGTAAAACTAGCCATAAAGAGCGTTTAGAGTGCAGCTGCAACCGCTCCGATAGCGGCAGCTATCCCATGTTGCTTTGCGGTGATATACAAAAAGGGATAATTATTGCTAATTCTTGTCCACTTCAATGCATTCACAAAGCCACTAACATGATTCTGTAAAATGGCTCAAGGGTGCGACAGGACCTCAGTGGTGCCAATTACTAACCCCTTAAAGTTCACACTACCGGCAATGCATCTTCCTGACAGATTTATTATGCAACTGGATTTAGTATGCATACATCACAATTTACTACAGGAAGTGCATTCACAGTACAAGTACATTTAGAACCTGTCAATTTTCAAGTACATTTAGAACCTGAGTGTGTTTTTTAGGGCTAGTGTAAAGACAACATCCTAATTTAAATGTTAGGCATTACTTATATCACACTTTATTGATTTGTGACTGAAGCTTCAGTCCTACATTTTATAAAAGGATTTAAATCTCTATTTCAGCAGCACTTACAGTAAATCAGTACTTACACCAAACATTACAATTTTAACCATATGCACATCATTAACATTTTTACAGAGGCATATGTTCATACATACTTTGCCTGATTACATATATTTTAATCTTTTTTAAAAAAGTATTATTATTATTAATATTAGTAGTAGTAGTAGTAGTAGTAGTAATCAAATTGTCTGGATTCATTATGTGAAATACATAGAAATAATAGGAGACTGAAAATACCTAGTGAGTTTTTTTCTGAATTTTGAAGCCGACTTTATCCAATCTTTGATGCAATAAAATGTCATATTTACTGAAACAATGCTGCATTTGAATATGTAATGATAGGATTTTAAACAACTTGTAATACAAAAAAAAAAAAACACTTTCAGTCAATCAGCGTGTTGATAACTATATTTATCCTCATATTCACCTGCAGTTTGTGCATTCACCCCCTCCCCCCCCCCTCCCCCCTCTTTTTATTAACAGGATATACGCAGGAATCCTAAAGGTAATTTTAATACCTTAAAAGACCTTCACAGAATATTTTAAGACCTCATCGCCTTCTAATCAGAATCAAACCTTTAACTTAATAAACAGTTGTTAATAAACAGTTGCAGTTATATAAATCAATAGAGCATAACCATTTAACAGAACTCGAGAGAGAATGAATTACATGGTTGTTTTCAGCAACAGGCTCCAGTCATTGTTTAACCCCATCTTTCTCCAACCAGGAGTATGCAAACTTGCATTTTCCCATTTTGATATCTGTTTACCAACATGTGCAGAGCGTCACATCACCTTGACGCACCCCAGCCCGAACCAATCACATTGATCGAGCATGCTGATGTTAATATTAGGAGTATATTTGTTGTATATATACACTGTTATGTATACTTATTTTGGAGTCAAACACTTTGGACAACACTTGAACAAAATTCCCGTGGAAAACCTGATTAAAAGGAAACCTTTTAGATAAACAATCAATTAGCCTGATGTTTTATTGAACATTACTTCCCACATTCCCCCAGAGCATGACTGATCTTAATTTTAGCAGACATAACACCATGTCTGGCAGGAGGTCATCTCAATGCTCAGGAGCAAAGGATAATATCCGCCAGTGGGCATTAGGTGTAAAATAATCAAACAAGAAAGATTTTTGCTGCGAGCGTTTACATACATGTATTTAATATTTAATTTATGCTAATGTAAATCGTCATTTGAAAGTTTTAAATCCCTAATCTTTTTGAAAGAATTCTATTATGTAGACTAATGTAGTATGCTTTCTAGTTTGAAAGCTTTTAAAAAGATAATTTATTAAAAAAAAAAGAAATTTAAACCAAAAGAAATTTATTTATTTGACTTCAAAGATAAATTTAAATATGCTAATTTGCTGCAAAAAAACATCAGTTTGAGAAAGTGTATTTTAAAAAAAAGGAACATTTTATTAGCAAAATTTTGCAAAAAATTTTTTAAAAAATGTGTAAAGATAAAATGTAAACATCTTTGCCTTTGTTATATGTGGATAAAATATACATTGATGTATATCAATGTTGTTTATAGTATAGCAGTTTAAATACTGATAGTGTGCAGGATTCATTTGTTTACACTGAGTTTTGACTTTTTGTTCTATGTACCAATTGATTGCCCACAGGTGTACAAATGTAATCAATTTATAGTGATTATTTTAATGCATTTTTGCCAATAGTCAGTATTTTACAGCCAATCAGATAAGCCAATCCAATTTTAAAATCTGGTCAACAATATGTTGTGACAAATAGTGTTGAATGCTGCAGTCAGATCTAATAGCATTAAAATGCTGCAAGCATTCGAATCATCAATTAGAAGGTCACTAATGACTCTGACCCTATAGCTGTTTCAGTACTGTGTCCCGATCTGAAGCCCAATTGAAATATTTCAAACAAAGTATTTACTTGAAGATGGTTATGCAGTTATACAACCACACGCTCAAGAACTTTAGCCAACAAAGGTAGATTAGAAATAGGCAGATAGTTTGGCAACTCAGCTCTATCACAGCAAGGTTTCTTAAGGGTCGGTGTAACGGCACCAATTTTCAATGCAAGTGCAATTGTCCCAGCAATAAGAGATACATTCACAACAGCGGTGATGTGGGGCACAAATATAGATAAAAAGTTCTTGGGAAAGGATCACATGATGATGAGTTCATTAACAGTTTTTGCAATAAAATCAACAGTCAACAGCTTTGAAAGTCATGAGACTTGCTTGAGGAGGAGGTATTGGCTCAACATGTATATAGGTACAGGATCACAGGTAACGGAGGTGAAAATATAATTAATCTTTGCAGTAAAGAAATTTTAAAAATCATTACAAAGCTCGACAGTCGAGGGGGTGAATTTACTGTGAGGTCCATTCAGATTGTTAACTGTTCTAGAGTTGGAATTACTACAAATGATACACTAGTAGTATTCCCTTTTTGCATCAATAAGAGCATTGTGATACTCCATTTGATGCTGATTAAATAATAATTTATGGATACATTTATACATTTATTTATAATTGGGTATTAGTTGTATAATACATGATTTTCTGATCTTATTGTGGACGGTTTGAAAGTGCACATACTGTAGAAATCCTCTGAGAAACAACCCATCTCTCATGTAAAAAAGTTCACATGTAAAACTGCTCGCTCTGCTTTGATGAATAAACTGTATTGAAGATAAGATCCATTAAGACACAAACAACATGCATCACATAATTGCTTAAGATGCTGTTTATGCCCAGAGCTAAGAAATGCACACATAATCCGTCAAGTCATGCCTCAAAGACATAGCTTTACATGAATTAAATCAAACAGCCTTAAATGAGCCCATGTTGGAAATAACACAGCTTAATTTAATTCTGTCGCTGTTGTCCATGCTCAGCATTAGTCTTGTAAAGGCCCGTTCATCATCATTAGCCTAACACATTTTTCCACTGTGTTGATGCTCTGGGATGATCCCGCAAGGTATGTGGCATTGATCATGACTCCTTTTGTTTAAAACTTCCAATATAACCTTTAACTTAAGAATAAGCATAAATATAAATAATTACAGTCCTGTAGAAATTAATAATATATTTTCTCTCTGGGAGGTCACAATTTCATGGATAAAAACAGCAGTAATTTAAAAAGACATATCTGCTACTTTATAAGTTTAAAACAAGTTTAAAAACACGCATCATCTTTTTTTCCCATTATGTGTTTTTTTTTTCTCTTCCTTTCTCAATGCTGAATTAATGATGATTATTGAGTTGGCCTTGTGTATTTTAGTATTGTTTAGATATTCTAATGAGTCATGAGACTACAGTATTCAAAAGAATTTTAGACTAGAGCTGTGCAATAAATCAAAATCGAATTACAACTGTGATTTGGAACATTGCAATTACCTAATCGCAAGAGGCTGCGATATGATATATATATATATATATATATATATATATATATATATATATATATATATACATATATATATACATATACATATATATATATATATATATATATATATATATATATATATATATATATATATATATATATATATATATATATATATATATATATATATATATATATATATATATATATATATACATATATATATATATATACATATATATATATATATATACACATATATATATATATATATACATATATATATATATATACATATATATATATATATATATATACATATATATATATATATATATACATATATATATATATACATATATACATATATATATATATATATATATATATATATATATATATATATATATATATATATATATATATATATATATATATATATATATATATATATATATATTAGTGCTGTCAAAATTAACACGTTAACGCATGTGTACATAAAAAAAATTTACGCAGTTGCAATTTTTTTTTTTTTTTTTTCCCTGTTGTGGCCAGGGGCAGACCGGGCAGTTTCCCGCAAGGTCGACGTACTTTTTGGGCCGGGCTGATCATCTTCTTATGATCTGATCAGCCCATAAAACTCTTAGCAGACTGTCATGTTTTTCTGCCTAAGTGATTCACGGCCCTGTGAGCTGTCACGCTCTGAAAGTAAGATGTTTTTCCGGACAGAGCGGCCATGTGACATAATCTGCAGCCCATTGGTTCTTTTCTTTATTGACATTGGGCTGACCCAATCACAAACTTCCATGTTGGGCTCTCTGTAACGTAGGTGTGTATTTGTTAAAATAGCCAAGAGTCACGCCTGTTTCTCACGCGCGGGTCCGCGGGAGAGCAGAAGCAGAGAGCAGGCATTTGAGCAAGCAGTGGGGCACAGATCAATATATTCCTGTCTATTCTATCTAGTTACCTATCGGTCCATATAAATATACTTTTTTTTTTTTTTTTTTTTACTTTTAATCTGCACCACGGCCTGTGGTAACTTCCTCCTATGCTGTTTCCTTAACCTGCAAGTCTTTATTTTACAAATTATAAAGAATTTTTGCTTCACAAGCTCTATGAGAAGTGTCATTCATGTATTTTAGGATGCACTCGGTCAGAAGACAATCGCATGAGATATCATGACATTGTGTTTTTGATTGTCAGCATGATGTAGACTTAGAGTGATAATAATATTTATATAATATGGTTATTAAAATGATATTTATACATGACCAAACTAGTGTGCAACTTAAGCAACTTTTTTTACATTTAGTTTTGTAGTTCGGGGCCAAACAAATATTTGTTGCATTTTTTAATTGTTTAAGTTCATTTGATTGACAATGTAAAATCTTTTAGCATCATTTGATGTTTCATTGTTGCGTTAAATTACTAATGTTTGTTTTTTGATCGTGCACCTGCCTTTAAGATTTTCTAGATGTGCGCACATTTCTGTTTTTTTCATTGTTGCGATAAACATTTTTTTAAAGGTCTCTGACACATTGTTTTTATTATTTATCTTTATTTTATTAATCAACATTAACTGTGCGCGTCAGCAGGCAGTTTTTTTATGTTAATTATTTATTAGGCTACCTCAAAACAGGCACCCACATTTCCAGGATGGATTATAATTTTATAAAAAAAAAATTTAAAAATTAAAAATTAAGTTTTTATTTGTCAACTCTCGTTATTTCCTATATTTGGCTTTTGTGCATTTATAGAATGGGAGTTGGTAAACATATTCAAGGGCGTGCACAGATGGGGAGGATTTTAATTGATGCAGTGGGCTGCTAAGGCCCAAAATGCCAGGGCCAATTTTTTTGTCCCAGCCCTGCAATGAGTACAATTTGTTTGTATTCAATACTTTATTATTATTATTATTATTATTATTATTATTTTACATATCTGTAATACTTGCATTTTGGCATTTCTTGCAGTCCACTTAGAATCCAACATGGAAATCAATGTTTTCTTTATTGGCATGGATTGGTTTGAAATTCAAATGGCATTAACATGCCTGTGTTTTTATTTCTGTAATAAAATGGCTGTTAAGCAAGGATCTTGATGATTTATTGTGGGTATATTGTTTACATGAAGACATCTGTGTTATAAGTTAAACAAAAATTCTAATAATGAATTCTATTTTGAATTTAAATAGTTTTTGTCTTGCGTTTACATTAATTTTACATTCGAATAGCTTCAGTTTTAAGTTTCAGTCTTTTAAATGTGATTAATATATATATATATATATATATATATATATATATATATACGAACTTTGAGCAAAATAAATAAAACAAAAAGAAAAGCGCAGACAAGTAAAACCATTAAAAGCAGCTCTAAAACCATTAAAAGACTAATTCATATCAAAGAAAAACAGCATGTCTATGTCAGTAATATCGAAATATTTTGGTCACAGTCACCAAACAAAAACTGCTGCATTTAAAAATGAGATGCAGAGCTCAGGAATGATTCTGCCATGCTATACTTCAAATGTCATGCCAACATGCTACTGTAAACAGAAGCAAGCAACGACATCTCTTCTGATCGGTCCATTGGTTTGCAACTGACAGTGATGAGCAGCACTGCATGTAAAAGTTGAAATTGCAAAAGACACAAGTGTATAACTGCCATGCATGTCTGTCAAGCACAAGGTTACATAGAAAAACTGTTAAAATTCAAGACACTGTGCCATCTCTTGTACACATACTGTAAGACAGTAGCCCCTTTCACACAGTGATACCGGTAAATTTCTGGAAAATTTCCGGAACGACTTTACCGGTATATTGAAAAAAGCGCTGTTCACACAGGCGAGGATGTTACGGAAATTTTCCGGAAAAGAGCATTCACACATCCATTCCAAAATACCGGTAAATTCTGACATCATTCACCACAAATGAGCTTTAAACGGCTGCGCTTGTATTTGTAAACATTTCACTAAATTACAAACTCTGTGGATGATCAATATTGTGAACAACTTTCCCAGGATCACTTTCGCATGTCGAGATGTTCATAATATGTGCGTGTGCAGGCGCTCACAGGCACACGTAAAGCTTGAAGGTAAACAAACAACGGCTTATCATAAGCATCTCATTGATGATTATTAACACAGTTGGCATTAAGAAGAACATATAAACGTTATCCGACTAACTTCTAGCAGCTAAATGTGTCTGGAAAAATATTCAAAGGCTTTTATCCTCACAAACCGCGCAGACGTAAATGCGTCTGACCGTTGTGATTGGCTAAAGCAGACGTCTCACGTCAGCACGTTCTAGACGTGTACGCGCTTATTACGGGAATCTTCCTTCTGCATTCACACAGCGCAGCATTCCGGCAAATTGCCGGTAATGTTACAACTTCTCTTTCCGGAAAATAGCCAGAACGAATTTACCGGTATTTTCAAAAAGGACCTGTTCACACATACAACCTTTCCGGAAAATTGCCGGCAATTTTCCGGAAAGGTCTGTATGTGTGAAAGGGGCTAGTATGTGGTCCGTTTTTCAACATTCAACATAAATCAATGTCTTTTTTTAAATGAGCTAATAACTCTAAACAGAAGAGAATGCAGCGGAAACAAAAAAAAACAATAGCATTAAAAAGTTTTTTTTTCTCCAAGGTTGATGGTCTGCCATACGCTAAAAAAGTCTATGTTACACAAAGATCACTACATATTTAGCTTGTTTGGAAGGACAAACAATCATATTTTTGGCCCCAAGCATACTATTTAAAGCCTGACTTTGATTCCACTGATTTCTGAAGGTCAGTAAATGCCTTATGTTCAGTACAATGGATCCAACGATTAATTGACTAATCCTCTACTAATCTACCACAATAACTGATTTCTTCATAAGGTGTTTCTCAAAACATGAATACATGTGATTAGTCTGATTAATCAGCAAATCATTTAATTAGTCTTATCATTAATTCGATTTATTTCATTAACATCAAATGACAGCCTTAATTAAAGTCTTATCTTGCCCGAACACACTGTATTGTTTTCTTAATTTCATACAAAACCAGATAATGTGTGTGCTATTGTTTGTAGTTACCAGCACGTGGCTCCACCGTTCTATTGCTGTTGGGGTCCATGAACACAAACCGTCCGCCACCAAAATCCAACCCATAATCAGACAAGTAAAGCAAAGATGTGTAGTCAAAGGATCCGTAAGTCTCCTGTTGAAAGAAAGGGACATCTTAGACAATTGTATATATAGTTGAAGGCAAAATTATTAGCACTCCTGAATTATTAGCTTCATGGTATATATATATATATTTTCCCCAATTTATTTTTAACAGATTTTTCAATGCATTTCTAAACATAAGTTTTAATAACTAATTTTTTATAACTGATTTATGTTTGCCATGATCACAGTACAAAATAGTTTACTAGATATATTTCAAGACACTAAACGTAGCATGCACTGTACTTTAACCTATCCATACTTGAAACAATACTGCCTACAGCTATGTGGACATCTATTCATTGTACATATCGCTGTCAGTTTTACATTGTCCTGTTTTTAGGGAGTATGCTGTTGTATTTTGCACTGTCGTTGTATTTGCACTGTCTGTATGTTGCACTGTCAATTTATTTGCACTGTCTGTATTTTGTACTGTCTGGAGCCAGCACCTAAGCTTTTCACTCATCGTAGCACACGTGCTGCTGATGATGTGACAATAAAAGTGATTTGATTTGATATTCAACTTAAAGTGCAACTTAAAGGCTAAACTAGACAAATTAGGGTAATTAGGCAAGTCATGTATCATTTCAATGTGGTTATGTCATTGGCCCATGAACATTTCCCGCTTGTTATCAAACTATTTTATAACTGTGAGAAGAAGCAATTCAATGATAATATCATGTTAAAACAGCTACCATAACCTTAGATGTCAATATGTGGCTCTTTTTAGATTCTCAGAAGCTATAGAAATTAAAAATGTAAAACAAAAAATTCGTTAGAACTATTGTTTTTGTTTACATCCCTCAAAATGGTCTATAACAGTGGTTTATTCTGTAGACAATGGAATAAAAATATTGCTTAAGTGAGCTATAATATATAAAAATATTAACTTTAAAATGTTGTTTTATTATTTAAAACTGCTTTTATTCTAGCCAAAATAAAACAAAAAAAGACCCTCAAGAAAAAAATATATATTTTAGGAAATGCTGTGGAAAAAGTCTTAAAAGAAGAAATTAAAAGGACAAACTAAAAGGACAGCTAATAATTTTGACTTCATTTGTATATATAAAACCTCAAATAGATCTCGGCATGAGCCAAAAGCACTAATTAGCATGTTTTAATAATTAATTTCAGTCAGTGGAATTTTAATTTTGTTCTTGAGAGCTGCAGCAGGAGCCAAACTGATGATGACCTGCTGATGATTTTTCGGAAAGCAAAATGATTGGCAGATTCCTTCATTATTGAGTAATTACTTTATTTTTAATTGCAGCAATTATTATAAACTCAGTCAAATAAAATCTCTCAAATAAGCCCTTAAGGAAAGCCTAAGATATCCTTGCTCACTGAAAAAAAAAACAGTGCTAGACTTTAACAACATCACTGGGACTTTAAACTCAGTCCTGTTTTATGAGGGGAATCTCTTTAGTGATCCCAAACCACACAGGCGTCACTTCTCGGCATGTCGAATCACACTTTTTAACTGCTTTAATCGAATCTACTGTTTAAAACAAGCAGTCTTTTGGTGGCGATACGTTGTTTCCAGTGGTTTGTGAGAGACGGATTAATAAGGAATATTCCACACACCTACCGCAGAGGGAGTGCACTCAGCATTCGAGACGCTTATTTGTTTTATTACGCTGCAAATGATAAATTTCATCCCTCATCCCATACAGACAAACCCAACCAGCACAGCAGATTATCACTATGGCGTAATGCATTTCTATAAACACAAGCCAATTCGAGTTAACTGGAAAACTATATAAGCAAACAACAGGTTATGACGCAAATCAGTCAATTACATTTCAATAAAAAAATCAAAAGGTGCAGCTACAATGACATCATTAATGTTCATCTTTTGTCTCATGCGAAATGAAGGAATCAAAACAGAAATGCAATTGATCTTCAGCATATTACTCTTCCGATGCATCACAGCCAAGCATACAAACATCAACAAAATGAAACAATTACATACACAAAGAAAAGAACAAAACCAATTCAGAGATCAAAGCCGCATTTCTAAACACCAGACATACATGAAATGATTCCCTTAAGGCCTCACTTTCACAGCTTGCAAGCAATGTAAGAACATTAGGTTTTCTATTAAAAATAAATCATGTCTTTTAAAGGTAATGTTGTAGCGCTATTTTAAACATGGTCAAATAAAGAGTTCAGAACTTAAACATGCAATACCTACTATCACCAATTATGGTGCAAATATTGCTGAGCACTCTCATTTTTAATGCATGAGAAATTTAGAGAAGTTTCAATTAGGCCAGTGGCAAACCGCACGTCTTGGCCCCTCCTGAGGCTCGTTATAAATGTGTATCTGTAATTGTATCTGATTGAGACAGACAGTCATGTTACTGTGGGCATTTTACCCTCTCTTAAATAATTCTTTTTATTTGGCCAGCTCACTGCTGAAATATTTGAAAGTTAAGTCAGTCTTTCAGAAAGTGTAAAGGTCACATTAATCAGCATGTGTCAATGAAAATCAATAAATTAACACATTGGGGCATGTGATTTATTGTTTTAAGTTATTCTTGTATAAATGAGTAAAGACGAAAAAGTTTTTCTACCATCAGAGTAAAAGTTAAATAAATCATAAAAGTAATAATTCACCCAAAAAATACAATTCACTTTTTATTTACTCACCCTCAAAACATCAAAGGTGTTGCTGATTTCTTAATCAATAAAACATCAAAGATTTTTAGTAAAACCTTGGTTTTTGTTTATGCTTCAACCTGTATAAAACTTGTTGCAATTGAAATTTTTGGGTGAGCTATTCCTTTACATTACCTTTCCATTAGATAGGAATATGTCCTTTTATTTTAAAATGCCATTCAGTGTAACACAGAATATACCAAAAATACACTTAAAAAAATGATGTTTGCTATTTCAACCTACTTATTTAAACTGAGCTGAAATGACACAATTGTTAAAAAAAATGGGGGGTGGAGGTGGGGGGGGGGGCAATTTACCTGTTTAATGTTCAATCAACCCTAAATTTGTAAAAACTATTAAGTTAACTTAATTCCTTCATGTTGTCCCAACAAAAATAAATTGTGTGGAACCCAGCATTTTTTACAGTGTATGTCAAAAAATAAATACTGCATGTACTTGAACAAGAACCATTTGATGACAAATTTAAAGAGCACCTATTTTACCTTTTTTTACAAGATGTAAGATAAGTCTTTGGAGTCTTCAAAATGTGTCTGTAAAGTTTCAGCTCAAAATACTGATCAGATAATCTATTATAGCCTTCAGAATCTGAGCATTTTAGAGTCCGAGTTGAGTGTATCTGTTTGCTGGGAGAATAAGCTCATTTGGATTTAAAGCCACTAGCTACAACTGTGGCTTTAAATCCAAATAAGCTGCTTCTCCCTGCCCACCGCTCCAGTGTGCATGTCTGCTTCTCATGCATTACATCAGATAAACAGCAGTCAGTGACAGAGACACACACAGATGAAGCTAAATGATACAGCTCATTAGTCAAAGTTTGAAAGTATGGGAGTTTTCTGAATTAAATAACAAAACATGAGAGTGGCGGGAGATGGGTCTGAAATACGGAAGACTCCCAGGAAAAACAGGATAATTGGCAGGTATGCTCAAACATACATTATGCACTCTGACTACTTCAATTTTTTGATAAGCCGTGGTGGGCATTTCACTCTGTTTCGTGCTGAACGTTGTCGACCATTCACAAAGAACTGTCATCGGTCCAATCAGCGGCGATTAGCATCGCGCTAAGGAAAAGTTTGGGAACAAATGAATCGCTGAACTAATCATATGGGAGTAGCTGGGATAATTAGGTAAAAATAAATGCATGCTAAAAGACAATGAAAGTGTTTTTTGACCTTGCATGCATATCAGCCTGTTGTTGGAGACCCCAAAAACCAAAATATGACCCTTTTAAAAGTATAATAAGGGCTCTTTAAATGTTTAGTTGTACGAAAAAGCAACTAAAGTCACTTTAATTGCATTTTCTATGATGAAAACACTAAAAGAAATGTATGTTGCAGAATTAAATGTTCATCTTTATCTTAAATACATTTAAACCATATCTGTGCAGCTTTAGTCTGTGTAGACTATAAATGCATTATTAACCAAGAAAAAAACTGATTTAACTTTATTCATCAGGTTCATAAAGCCCCTCACAGTGCTCGGGGATCTCCCATCCGCCAGTAATTGGAGACAAGCACCAATTAATTTCATATCTGTAATAATTAGCTGATGCATGGTTACATCATGAATATAATATTACTCTAGTTTCATTATTTATATCCAGATCCCTTTGTGCTTTGCTTTAAAGATTTGCCTCCCTTGACAAGCATCTAAAGTTCTTAAGTTATTCCAAGTCACTGAACTAACTTGATGTGAAGCATTATTTATTAATAAATGTCAACTTTGCAATGTGGCCAGCAAAAGCTAGTTCAAAACATCTGGGCCTTTGTGTGTGTAGATATTTTCGCTTTATGTTCAGAAGGAAACAGAAATTTGTGATCACTGATTCTTAAAAATTCTTCGGATACGAGTTAAAAGTTAATTCTGGAGTGTTTTTGGATTCGTTTGTTACCTTATCTATATGAGGGTGCCAGTACTCATCATGAGTGGTTTTGGCAGAGGTGCTGTTGATGCGAGAGAAGAAGGTGGGCTTGGTGAGGTACATCTGTTTGGAGTCCAGACCAAACGTCTCTGATATTGCCTTTTGAATTCGGCCACGGACATCACTGGTATAAAACAGGACACATACAATTTCTTTATATAGTAGACATCTGCCAGTGGGTCTTTAATTCATGCGTGTCCATAATAGGCATTATAAAACCGGAGATTTTCATGACCAGCTAGAGTGGGGACTGCCAATAAGCCTAGCAGACTAATCATTTAGGAATGCATGAATAATTAGTAACCAGACACATTCTTGATTTCAAAAAAACTATAATTATTTATAACTTGATATGCTGTGACATAAAAATGTGACACTAAGGGTGTAAAACTTGCACCATTTATAAATAAACACGTTGACCTCAGAGGTTTGTCTGGTTGTGGCGCGGCTAAAGAGGATTACTAAAATAAAAAGTAAAGCCAAAACAAAAGTTAAAATAAAAAGCTCCTTTTAATAAATAAATAAAATGGATAGACAAATAAATACAGAAAAAAAAGCAATAAAATGAAAATATGAAGTACAATTTAATTTATATTTACTCATTCCAATAACTGAAAAATGAATGATCAAACAAGATATAAATATTAAAAAGTAAAATAAAGAATAGAATAAAATAAAATAAAATAAAAAATACACTCTTCAAAAATAAAACAAAATAATTAAAATATGAAAGGAAAAAAAAAACATTTAGCATTTACTCATTCCAATAACCGAGGAAATTGATGATGAAACGCATATAAATATTAAAAAGAAAATTTCAAAATTTGATTAAAATAAATGAATAAATTGATGTAAAATAAAATATACTCAAATAATACAAAAAAAATTAAATATGTAAAGAAAACATTTTGCCTTTACTCATTCCAATACCTACGAATGAATGAATGAATGAATGAATGAATGAATGATCAAACCAGATATAAATATTAAAAAGAAAATATAGAACAAAAATTGTATGGATATAAAAATTTAAATATAAAACAACACAATTAAAATATGAAGTAAAATAAAAACATTTTTCATTTACCCATTCCAATAACTGAGTAATGAATGATCAAACAGATCTAAATATAAAAACACAATTAAAATAGAAAATAAATAATTAAATGGATATAAAATTTTTATATACTAACATAAAACAATAAAATTAAAATATGAAGTAAAAAAAACTTTTTGCATTTACACATTCCAATACATGAGAAAATAATGATCAAACAGATATAAACTTTAAAAATAAAAGAAAAATAGAATAAAATAAAAAAATAAATATATATAAATTAATATACTCAAGTAATACAAAAACAATTTAAATATGCATACGCAAGATATTGGGGTAAAACTATATCCTGAACTACAAAATCAGATACCTGCATTATAAATAAAAATGTAAAAATTAAATAATTATTTTAAGTAGATTTGAATAAATTTAATAATTAACTAATCAATTATTTGGCCCCCAAAACATGCCTATAAATATTTTCCAACATTTCCACACTTCTCACCTGTACAGTTCAAAATCTTCTTTGGTAAAAACCTCCTTAATCTCATTCTTAAAATATCTGACGACAAAGAGAAAAAAATAATTTTAAAAACTTACAAATAAAAACAGCATCAAACCAATCACTTTATACATGTAAAATATAGCATAGCAGCTATTTAAATACTCAAATACCACCATCCATCACATCCAAACACAAGCACTCCTGGATAAAAACAAGCGCCAGCTGTACACAGTAACTGCCAGCACAGCCCCAGCCTGTGTGTGGGCACCAGTGTCTAAAAACTCCAGGTGTAAAAGATGAAGACATGATATTTAGCATTGGAAGCTAAAAAGCCATTCCATCCTTGCCACCATTGATTTAGACTTTGCTCCTCAGGCCCAGGGGTATAACTTTGATGTGCACATGAAATGCACCACCAGAGGCCTGATAGAGTTATGATTCGGAAAGATCAAGCTGTCGCTGGAGTTCAATTGGAAACGACATCACTGTATGAAGACACACTGTTCTCACCTATAGATATTCACAAACTGCTTTCCCATAGAGAGCGCCCCAGAGTGAAGGTCCAGGATGGAGGCCTGTGGGGAAAAAATGTAATTAAATAATAATAAGAAAATAAAAATCTGTGAAAACATTTTCAAAAGAAAATAGTCAATATCTGAGAGAAAAAAAACATACACAAAAAAATCTCAACGCTTTCCCCTAGTGTCTCTGGTCTGAATAAATTCCAAGAACAACGACTTAATATGGCTTGCAACTACTCGAAAACTTGACCAGCTGAGATTGCTGTAATTCGTGCTCCATCATAAGGTCAACAGATGGACTCCTCTCAGTCCTGGTATTCCCTGCTTTCCGTCTCCACACACTTCATAAATCATCATGATGGGGCAGATCTGCTCTTAAAAACTCCGCAGGATCCTCTGTTATACCCTCTGGACACACTCTGTAAAAGGCCTTTTTTTTCTTGTAAGATCTCAGATTCGGTTTCTACCTTAAATTCGCCTTATGTAACACTACACAGGTTTAACGTTAGATATTCTCTGTGTGATGCGGTGAAGAAGAGAACATCATAAAAGTAATCCAGGGTTCTTACGTAAGAGGGGTGAAAAAGTCAACAAAAGAAAGACATGCTTTAGCTATGCAGTTTTCTATGGGAACTTCGAGCGTGTAACTGCAAATTATAAATCAACAGCTTGACAATTAGGTGGACATTTTGAAAAGTAATGTATAAAAATTTGGGGTCAGAAAGATGTTATCTAAGACTTACAAAAATTTCTGACAATAGAGTGGAGGAACTATGACGCCATTTTGTATGCAAAAACCCCGAAGCGAGTTCGCATTTTAGCTGTTCCGGTTCCCTCGTCCCAAAGTCAAAAGGTTTTTTCAATGGAATTTCTGTAAAATCGCTTAAATAATGCTCGAGTCTAACACAAGCTCAAGATACTTTCTTTAACGTTTTATTCTACGACATAAAACACATCAATTTCATTTCACTCTTGATTTTTTTAAGATATGCAAGATATGCAATGTTGAGTCTGGATTATAGTTGAACAGGAGCTACAGAATTGTATTTAATTACTGTATTCATACAGAATTTTTAGGATTTATGCAAAATATGTCCAAAAATCTACATTTTAAAACAAAAACAAGATTATTTTACTCCACTGGCAGATAACTTTGCTTGTTTTAAAGAAAAACTCTTCATTTTGCCTCTTTATTCTTGCTTCTAAAATCTTACTTCTTCTGAAGTTGAAAACAAAACATTTTTACTTGATTAAGATTTTTTTTTTTTTGACTAAAAATAAGACAAAGTAAAAAAAGCATTTTTTTGCATTGTGATTATTAAATTTTGGAACCTGCATTCAGTTAGACTGCCAGGAAAACAGTCAAATAGTGATATTCAAACAATCTTGTGAAACTGTATTCATATCGCAATATTTATCACAGACAAATATCTCAATATCAGATTTTTTTCCAATATCGTGCAGCCCTAATACATAGTTCACATATTATTGTAGAAGAATACTTAAATTTTATTTGTGTATCAAATAATATAAGTTTAAGAAACAAGCAAAAATGTCAGGATATTTCAAAGCATTAAAAAGGACCCCCAAATCACCTCAGACCGCAGAGAGTTAAACAGTAAAATGACAAACAATTCCCCTCTGTCTGAGTAAGATTAGTGAATATGTTGATGCAATTGACCCAAGTTTAAATATACCTCCTCTCACCAAAAAACATTCTGTTTTGTTGTTATCACAAAGTACGTATATAATCAAATATTCCAAAAGTGTAAATAAAGCCCCTTTAATGGTTTCATGGTTCGGGGCAGGAGCAGGGAGGGCTATCTTCCGATATTTCCACTGGGCAATAGTAAACAAACACTCACTGCAAATAAAAATAGAATTGACCTAATGTCTAAATAGAACATATTACTATATGCACTTTGTAAGTGACCAATTTAGCTGCAGGTTTTAAGGGTTATTTCATCCAAAAGTGAAAAAATGTTATTAATTAATTAATGTCATTCCAAACCCCTGACACAATCATTAGCCTTTGAAATACAACCGAAGATATTTTAGTCCAGAACCAAGCACCACATGTCCTTTTCCGCTCTCATCTTTTCCAGAATTTTAGCATTCAACCACAAAATGATGAACTGGCAAACTGAGCTTAATCTGATAATAATGCAAAACACAATCTCAACCACCACTGACACTGACACATACTGTTCCCATCAAATGCACAACAGTTGCTTTTAAAACAGAAAACGTCAATTTTCTCAGACTCTTAATGAGAGACCTAATGAGAGAGTTCCTGTACAAACTCAATAACACCAAACAATATGATGCCATCTAGACACAGAATGGTTAAGTAGTAGGATTTCTATTCCAGCAAATGCCCAAGCCATAGTGTGTACTGCCCTCTAGTGCTTATAAACTGCTGTTTCAATAATGGATCAAAATGTGATCCATTCCAAAACCAGATGTAAGAATATGAACGGGAGATGATCTACTCACACCACCATCTGATCCACCAAGTGATAAACCTCGCTCAGCCAATCTGTAAAAAAGTAAAAATATTATTGAAAAAAGATTAGTGATGGGCAAATATTAATTGCAAATAATCACATACAAAAGTTTTTCACATAACGTGTGTGTGTTTTATTTATTTATTATGTATATCAAAATATCATATACAGAAAAACAAAACTATACAAAATTTTGATACATAGAAATTTAAGTGTGTGTGTGTGTGTGCGGACAGACAGACAGACAGACAGATGTCCCTGTTGATTTCATCACTGCAACAGTGAAGTCATAAACTGTAAAATGACACCAGACATGACAAAGTTATATGAAAGAAGATCACGAGCAGAATAATTGTGCATGGTAAAAACACACATGCTTTCTGTAAGACAAATGGCAGAGATGTGTATTGGAACTGCGAGAAACTCTGCCACACCAGGAGGATTCCCTTATGCTCAAAATGACCCAGTTTTCCTTCAAAAGCATAAAAGATACAATATATACAATAGTATATAATATTTTCTCAGCTTACACTTCATATTTTATGGAAACATTAAAACATACTTTTTTATTATTCTTTCAATAAACATTACTTTGTATCTCTGTTATTATAACATATGTGACCCTTGTGTTACGTTGCACAGAAAAAGCAATAGGTATGAATAAACTGTATGGGTCAGCATAATATATATTTTTTAATTTTATGCCCAAAATAATTTGAATATTAAGTAAAGATCATGCTGCAAGATGATATTTTATAAATGTCTCACTGTAAATGTATCCAAATTTGATTAGTAATATGCACTGCCAAGAACATTTGTCAACTTAAAAAAAAAAAAAGTGATTTTCCCAATATTGTGATTTTATTGAACCCTCAGATTCCAGGTTTTCAAATAGTTGAACCTCAGCCAAATATTTGCCCAATCCTAACAAACCATACATCAATATAAAATGTATTTTTCAGATGATTTATAACACTTTCCTAACCCCTGAAAGCATACCAGCAAGATGTAGCATGCACTTTAACCAAACTCTTACTTAAAACAATACTGCCTACAATAATTATCACCAACAGTCAAACTATGTGAACAGCTTTTTGACTGTGTACTTGTGTATCTGTGTCTACATGTGTGTAATGTGTTTTCTTTACGTATAGATTGTCATTCCCGTATTTATTGTCAACATTGTTAATAGTATATTGTTTTGTTGTGGACAAATTTAGGACACTTATGGTTTTGTGGCCCAGGCTCATACATCCGCAATGTTCTCACTTAATTACCATCAAAATTGTAACTTTCAAAATAAATAGAGAAAAATCTTACTGAGTTGAAACTTGAGAATGATAGAGTATACATATATTTATTGGTGTGTTTGTACCTTCTAAGTTTCTGCGTCTCCTCCAAAGTCACAACACTGTCTGAAATGGCTCTGCCGCATTTTGCTGGAGTGCAACCTGAGGACAGAATACATTACCCTTTCATATCGATTCATTAATTATGACGGTGATTAAAGAAACTGGCTCTACGCCCCTGCCTGTACCCTTTTCAAACTGCATATTCAATTGCACATTCAGAAAGGAAGATTGCCCTATAAAATGTACTGCATAATGACTGAGTTTGATCCAACATCCTGTCAAAGAGGTGGTGCTTCCAGTCAGGATATATTCACAGCGGGGTGTTCAATTAACAACAAGTCTATACGTCCAATCATAGTTTCCCATGCCACTTGATAAAACCTAGTCGGAAATCCTGGAGGAATCCATAAGATTGACCATCACAGTTTTGGGACCATTCCACTCCATTCCCTTTCCCAGAGCTTATTTACACCCGTCGTAAAGAGAGTGGGATGAACAAGAGCCAAGGGAGTGCTTGTTAATCCCAGCACTTGCTTTGTTCGTACTGCCTGCAGCTTTTTGAAGCTGGTGTGAGGTTCGGTAATGAGTCCTGTGTGGGAGGCTTTGAGCTGTCAATCAGAGATCTGGCCTCCCACCAAATATCCAACTTCATGATTTAGGCCGATGGAATGCACAGGTGCTGACTTTGTTCAAGCTGAGCTTTCTACTTCTGGAAGTTGTTTGGGAAAATGTTTCATCCAATACAGCAATGCACACTATTTCAAAGTAATGTTCGTTCTTGTTCTGTTTCAGGATGGCAGGTGCAACTGTTGCGGAACGTGGGAGAGAGATAAATGTAGTGCTGCAAGTAATATGCAAATACTGACTTACAATAGTTGAAATAAATGTTTTACTGTAGATTACACTATGGAAAGAGTCTTTTTTTGTATTAAAAACATTTTTTAACTGCCATATTAGGACCACACTGGTTAGAACATCAAAAATTGAGATAACAGATAAATAGTATTAAGAAATGGTTGTGCCGCACTGAGCCTGGTTTCGCTTAAGGGTTTTTATCCTGCACTTTCGCCAATTGTTTTCGCCAAGTTTTTTCCTCACCACTGGCTTGCATGGTTCGGGACTTGTAGAGCTGCGTATAGATGGATTTGCTTTTTAGTGTTTGAACTCTCAGCAGTGAATATTAAACCACACTGAACTGAGCTAAACTGAACTGAAGTTAAACTCTGAAAACTGAACCGACACTGTTTTAAATCACTATAATCTTCTATGTGAAGCTGCTTTGACACCATCTACATTGTAAAAGCGCTATACAAAGGTGAATTGAACTGATCAATATTTGAAGTAGGTCATCACCTTTCACCCAAGCTGTCTAACAACTATAAAACAACACCCAATTTTGTCATATTTTTAAAAAACTTTTTTAAACCACTTCAAAATGTTGACTACTGTACATCTAATCTAACTACAGGGGGCTTTCATACCAGATAATTATCAGAATGTAATTATAAGAACTAGCCACTAAGCCCATTTCCCAGCTAACTATAATTTTCCCACAGACCAGTTTTAAGGTTGCATTGGTGTCATCACAGTAGAAAGTTGATATATGACTATGCCCATACATTCCGTATTTCAATATACTGTAATAATAAGCAAAGCCAATATTGATATGTTGGAATTTCAAAATACCATTAAATAAACACCCATTGACCACTTTATTATTTAGTACACCTTACTAGCACTGGGTTGGACCACCTTTTGCTTTTAGAAGTGCCTTAATCCTTCATGCCATAGATTCAAAAAGGTACTAGAAATATTCATCAGATAGCATCACACAGTTGTTGCAGATTTGTCAGCTGCACATCCATAATGTGAATCTCCTGTTCCACCGCATCCCAAAGGTGGCTTATTGGATGGAATTCTGGTGACTGTGGAGGCCGTTTGAGTACAGTGAACTCATTGTCATGTTCAAGAAACCAGTCTGAGATAATTTTTGCTTTATGACATGGTGCGTTATCCTAAAGGGATGGACATGGTCAGCAACAATACTCAGGTAGGCTGTGGCGTTGACATGATGCTCAATTGGTACTAATGGGTGTCAAAAAAATGTCTCCCACCCCATTAAACCTCCACCACCACCACCAACACCACCACCAGCCTGAACCATTGATACAAGGCAGGATGGATCTTAATGGAAAATTCCTTATCGAAAATAATTTGGCCTATATTAAATGTTAAAATAAATATTAATTTAAAAATTCTGTGTCTATTTATAGGAACACTATACATTGTACATTAACACTATGCAATAAAGCTGCAATAGTTAACATTAGTTAATTTAACTAAACTCATGATATAAACTACAAAGCTTTTATTAATCTTAGGTGTTGATTTCTTAATAATTGCTTAATCCATGAAAATCTGTGGTAATCTGATTAAAATTATGTTAATACCAAAACAACTAGAAAAAAATCTGTGTTTTTCTCACTGATGATTTGAATCCATTAGTTAACATTTACCAATGAGACCTTATGTTAAACTGTTAAATAAAGTACTTGAGAACTGTTCTGCAATTTAATTAGTTAAAACATTATAGTTTAATTTAAACATGTATAATAAAGCAATGCACAGTAGAATTTGTAACTTTTAAGCAGCTCAGGTCAATATTGTGATAATACACTAACCATAAACTCCTGCAATTATTGGAACCAAAAAATGTTATACTATCAAACGCCTAATGTAGTCGACTAAATAATTAACCAAATATAGCTACATTTTAACAGCATTGTGTTTGTTTTGTAATTTAAACTTGTATGTTTATTCACACACGCTCATGTGTGTCAGCAGCTTTGAGCAAGACTTTCATTTTATCTTTGTGGCAGCTCACTTTTAATCCACACTGGCTCCTTTGCACTCTCCATGCAGTCATCATCAGTAGTAACATATCCTTTCTATGGTATGGTTTGCTGGTCATTATTTATGCTCTAACTAGCTAGAACATGACGTCTGCACAAATTAATTTTTAGAAACCAAAACCACACTATTTTTTACTGTGGTGTTGCAATTTCAGGGAAGAAAAACATGATACACATGACATTTAAATCTGGGAATTAATTTTATTTTTTTTAGGACATGAGGCAACAGTTTCTTTTTCTTTTTTTTCCAGCCAAAAACCATGTCATTAGCAATGTGATGAGCCACAGAAGCCAAAAAGAGGACAAATAATGTTTTATTTTGAATAAATCCAATATGCAGAATTTAGACGAGTAATATGTTTGGTTATAAAAAAAAAAAAGTTTTATATTTTTTCATAAAAGATACAATATCTGCATGTAGGTCACAGTTATATTTTTACAAACCCTAATCCTTTCTCTAAATCTAAACCCAACCCATGAAGATACCTTATAATAACCGGAATCTTCTTAAATAAATGTATTGTAAGGGCACACACTGAAAAAAAATTAACTGCCGTCAACACGTGTGCTTAAGAATAAAAATTTCTTATTGCTTGATTTATTTGTCATCATATACAAATGTCAAGCAATACAGCAAAATAACTGTAATATTAAAAACTGAAACAACAACAAAGAACAAAATCCTTTAACATTTAAAGCAAATTTTACAGTGGAAAAGTATAGAAATCAAGAGAAAACTAAAATATTAATGACTTTTCAGCCTTTATGGTGTCATTTAAATTTCTGTTGTTGTTGTTGTTGTTGTTGTTGAAATACATAAATGTAAATTATATAACATAACTATATAAGCTATCTTTAGGGGTTTACAGAAAATTGTATGAAAAAGGGAAAATATCCAGCGAGTGGCAGTTTTGTGGGCGCAAATGCCTTGTTGATAGGTCAGAGGAGAATGGCCAGACTTGTTTGAGCTGATAGAAAGGCAACAGTAATTCAAATAACCACTTGTTATAACCGAGGTATGCAGAAGAGCATCTCTGAATGCACATGTCCAACCTTGAGGCGGATGGGCTAAAGCAGCAGAAGACCACATTGGGTGCCACTCCTGTCAGCAATTTCTGCTGCGACATTCTCAAACATGACAATGAGTTCACTGCACTCAAATGGCCTCCACAGTTACCAGGTCTCAATCCAATAGAGCACCTTTAGGATGTGGTGGAACAGGAGATTCACATCATGTGCAGCTGACAAATCTGCAGCAACTGCGTGATGCTATCATGTCAATATGGACCAAAATCATATATATCAAACTGCATTTATGTGTATTATTTATTCAATAGGCTTTAAGTACCAGCCCCTTAGGTAAATCCATTTGAATTGTATTATTAAAAATAAACACTTGAAAGGTAGCAAAGGAAATCAGAGTGAAAAATAAGTTTGGTTACAAATGCAATGAAATCTAAACATAGGAAATAAAGATTACAGCATGCAAAGGCAATTTCTATTATTTCAATAACTGTGAAATGTTTGCAATGCAATCTGCATCTTGAGTGGGTGAACTTCAATGCATAAAGGGACCACTTACACACCTGGAAAGTGCTTGTACCTCTTGTAGTCTTCAGAGCACTCGACTGGGAACACTCTGGGCTGAGTGAGGACTTCACCTCTGGAAACCAATGTGTGTGTCAAGTCATCAGACCATGTGAAATACAGCCAGCTCACTAGTCCAGTGGCTCCAAACAGCAGCAACAGTGAAGGCACATTCCCTTTCCAAGAAGAGGCCTGTCTCTGCGCATTTCCCCTGCAATGAATGAACACCCACACTAGATAGTAAACACAGGTGCATTGTGCAAAGAAAGGACTGAAAGATGTGCACTGCATTCATCCTTTCATTTGGCTTTTAAATTGCACAGTGAAATTATATATACGTATTTTGCAATATGTTTGCAGTATTATACATTTAAACAAAAAAATGCAGCAAATTTCGTAATGAATTGCAACGCAAACAAAATTGGAAAGTTAATGTCAAGTCATAAAGTTGTCAAATATGAAAATCGTTACCTCTTAATTTTCTTTTCAATGGCGCTACTTTCCGGATTTTTACTGACTCCTCGTCGTTGTGCAGTCATGTTTAATACTATAGCTGGATGCTTGATTCAACATTACACGTGTATGGTTTCGTTTCATTCAGTGTTTGTCTATTGATCTAAACTCCAAGTGTGAAAGCTGCCGCAAAAAAACGTCGTCAAATGCTGGAAGTTCAGTGTCAAAATAAAAGTCGCTTATTATCGTTTCATGTCAATCTCGGTGCTACTCTGTGTGTTATGCAAGTTTTTGAGTTATTCTTATTTACGAAAAGAATATTGGAAAATAAACACGGGAAGTTCGTCAACAATTAAAATGATTACTTTATGGATCGCTTTTCTACAAAATAAAAGTTAATTCAATTCATTCACACAGGTTGGGTTGTCATCTGCGTTAAATATAATTGTTCTAGTTATATTCTGTTCTAGTTACATCATGCTAATGAGGGCAAGTTACGTTGTTACAAGTATGGTTATTTATCTATTGTGAGGAAAGTTATCACAATAGATAACATTATTAAATCCTCTGCTGCCATGATAAATACAATCACTACAATTTCTGTAAATACAAACTCGTCTCATCCAGTCGAGTTTAGCATCGTTTCAGTCATTTGAAATGTCTTAAAGATCAGATATAGGGTTTTATTTGTTTATATATTTAAGATTAGAGTCTTTTAAGCATCTAATATATTACATGGTTGTTTGTACACATTTCTAACTATTTAATAATGTTCGTGTAATTTAATACTCCACTTCCGAGTGTATTTGACAACCAAACCTCCAAATGATTCTCATCTCATTGCAGAACAAATTTGCTTCCAGTTTAAATCACCCTACATTATAATAAAACACAAACACTAGATTAAAGATCATTTCCCTTGAATCCAATAAATGTAATCAAAACACTTTAATTAGTGAACAGGCCAACGCATACAAAAATAAAACAAAGCAGTTTTTCCTCGTACTTAAATCTGCCCACACCAAGATTTACATACTGGAGAAATTTGGAGCTTTTGGACATTTGTCGACCACCAATTTTCAATGTCAGGCACAAAAACCATTACTTGCCAAATTGTTTAACATCTCACTAAACTCTTGAAGGATCAATGCTAAATCGCCACTACAAAATCAAACACAATCACATGCAGAAAGCTCTCAAATCAACACTGGACTTTAGAAAGCCATTTAAAAACACCATTCTCCCACAATTTCCTTCTTGTTAATGAATATTTATAATTGCACACTAAACAGAAAAACTTGAGAACTAAATATATTTTGTGAAGAATGTGTGGATGCGTACATTTACAGGAAATTAATATGATTTTTTTTTTTATGTACAAAACATGAAATTAAAATAACTTTAACTTAAGTGATGGCCTATTGCTGAAGTTTGCATTGAGATACTGAGAAATAAAAGCAAACAGAATAAATTTCAGTGCAGACATAAATGTGTGTTATTGGGAAAAGGTTATTTTTTTTAATCAAACCTTTAAATAGGATTGGGCCATTTAATATAACCACCCGACTTGGCAAACAGTACACTGTAAATACAAAAACTGTAAAGACGGTTTACTGCAAAAGTAAACGGCAAACAATACTCATGATCAAACAATTTTAAAAAATAATTTCCTAACTTGCGTGGTAATATGATTGGCAACTGTGCTTATTACAGAGCCTCCTCGTTAGAATAGTTCTTTTCAATCTCTTACCTATAACAATCTGACAGAATGTGCATCTATAGAATAAGAAAAACCAGAAGAAAGCAAAAGATATGCACTATCGCAAACAACCAATGAACCGCAGATAACCGAAACCCAAGAGTCTGTATCACAAAGTTGCAGTAATTAAAAAACTTTTAAATGTAGAAGAGCTTTACATTTCTACATGACATTTTTCGGATTTTATTGTAGTTGTACAACATTCCCTGATGGCCTGTGTTGGCCGCTGAGAGATACAGAGAAGAACAAACCAAACGAAAATATATCTGAAAGATGAAATTGTCCTTTTTGAAAGAAACGAAACATTAAAAACTCTCAACTGGGGGAACAAGTAGATCTTGTTCAATGTTGTCCCTTTTTGCTGTGAGAAAAAAAAAGTTCCACATGTCGGCCATTCACAACCACACACGCACACACACACACACACACACACACACACACACACAAGCAAGCAAACTCGCAAACATACAACCATTTCACACAGCAGCAACTTGTGGCGTTTCTTCTGTAAGAGAGAAACCAAAGAGCAAACATTAAAAGCTTTGAAATGCAATAATTGTGAAATGCATGTATGATTTCCAATGGCTCACCTATGTTAACTTCTTAGCCTTGTTGTACAGTGAATCCACAACTTTGCTCATGTTCTGTATGGTTTCTAGAGCTGCCTCGTAAGTTTTGTCCACAGGGGGCTCCTCGAATATGATGAGCACGTCTTCACCTTGGTCGAGGATGCCTGAAAGAGTGAATTTGATTATTTAGTTATACAGAGTGCAGAGAGAAGGACAGAAAATACTAAAGATAATAATACACAGAAATAAAATCAATATAGCCTAGTAGAATTGTTACATAGCACAGACTGTGATTTAGTGGTGTCTGAGAATTAAATTAGCTACCCACTGAATTATACATTCCATTCTGTAGGAGAAAGACCGAAACATTATCCAATTAAACAAACTTTAATAATCTGTTTTACTTACAATTTGTTAAAAAGTATCATATTCAGGGTTTCTGCAGGTGTAATTAAATCAAATTTCAATCAAATTTTCAAATTTCAAACAGACTTTGTAAGACCCTTTAAAGACCATTATGAATTCAATTTTAGACGTAAACAGGGCTAAACACTAACGATTATATCTAATGGCCCTGTCAGTTGCCACAAATAAACCTAAAAAGAACCCAAATATGATGTAAATATTTCTTAGCGATTATATTTTATAATATATTATATTTTAATGTGTCAAAACACATTGTTAAAAGTTTCTTTATTATGGAGACAATGACATAAATAATCAAAATTATGTATATATATATATATATATATATATATATATATATATATATATATATATATATATATATATATATATATATATATAAACACAAGAGTAATACAAAAAGAATAATAATAAATGTGACTAACCATGAAACTTTTTGTCGAGGATCATTTGTGACAGTTTCCTCTCAACATCATTCTGTGAATAACAGCAAATAAAAGTCAATTTAAAAAATATTAAATATCATCATATATAGATTGTAATATAATAATTGAAGTTTTATATAGCTTTTTGTATTGTAAATTTATGGTGGGACAATTAGAACCAAGCCTTTCCCTAGTTTTAAGGGAGAATATCATCTAAATAGTCGTTTAAACATGCGTTTAAGCTTGAGGGTGGACAATCTGGAAGTGCCACGCACATGAAATTAACCAATAGCAAACCACAGCCAATCAATTAATTCAGTGGCTCCCGAAATGGGGGTCAGAAGCATTTGGACCTGAAAATAGTAAATAACAAAATTGCCATTTTAGACTAAGGGTGTGTAATATATATGGTAAACGGTAATGTGTTATTCAAGTCTTCAATCAAAAGCCATTCACTGCAAGATGAAGTCTATAACATTAAATTAGAATGATGATAAAATTAAAGTCATATAGGCCAAAAATATCCATGTCCTTTGTTTATTAATAGCATATAATAAAGTAACACAGGAAAATGATGTCACCACCTACTGGCATTTTTTTGCATAATTTGTATTCATCTGAGAAAGGCCTAAACAAAATGTAATACAAAACTCAACTCATAAAAAAAAAAAAATTCTGAGAAATCTTTTTTTTTCCAGATACTGCAATGAATGATGAACAGTGAAGAGAACAGTCCGTACCTTTGAGAGCTTGATGAGACCTGCTATATGTGTTATCTAATAAAAAGACAAGGTACATGGGTTATCAGCCTTCGTTCTTTTGAAATTACATTTCTCAAAAAGTAAATACTACACGCAGAAAACATCCATTCCCACACTACCTGTACTCTGGAAAAGGGCTCAATGACCCGAATGAGGTTCTGTTCCAGCAAATTGTCGTAAAGCTTGGCCAAATGTGTGTTAATGATGGGGTCGTCCCTCAGCTCTTTAGTGTACTCTGTCAGGGCCTTCATGAGTGAAAGAGAACGAAGAAAGCGGAGCATGAAATCTGAGGTGTCTAATGAAAAATGTTTAAAAGACACAGTCTCAATCTTACCTTTTCAAAATCTGCTAATGATCTGTTCTTGCTGGCTTGTGCTATACATTTCAGTGCATCAGTCTGAAGGGGGAAATAAAGGGCAGAGCTATAAATGAGCACTTTCTCAGTTATATATACACATACATGCAGTGGGGAAAATAAGTATTGAACGTATTGAAATATATCACCATTTTTCTCAGAAAACATATTTCTAAAGGTGCTGTTGACTTGAAATTTTTACCAGATGTTGATAAGCAAAGAATTGATATATGAAAAGAAAACTAGTCTAATTAGTTAACAAATGAAGTTATGTGAAATAAAATGATATGACATAGGAAAAAAGTAGTGAACACATGGAGGGAAGTGAAAGGCAGTGAAAACGCAGACAGAAGCAGAAATCTTTCAGTAGTTATTCAGCAACTCTCTTCCCTTCATCATTGTTTTTAATACTTGCCGTTTCAGTCCAACATTATCAGGATGAAGAAGATAAAATCAGGGTGGACATTTCAACAAGACAATGATCCAAAACACAACAAAGGAACTCTTAAAAGCTTTCAGAAATTTTTTTGATGTTCTGTGGGTCTCGTCTTTCAAATCTGAACTTAATTTTTTTATTTTCTATTGGATTCAAGTCAGGTGATTGGCTGGGCCATTCTACAGCTTGATTTACTTTTTTTGAAACCATTTGAGTTTCCTTGGCTGTGTCATTGTCTTACTGAAATGTCTACCCTGGTTTTATCTTCATAATTCTGCTAATGTTGGTGCTAACACCGAGGAAGGGCAAAGGGCTGCTGAAGAACTAATGAGAGATTTCAGCTACTGTCTGGGCTTTCACTCCCTGTCTACACCTCCCTTTCTTCATTCTTCTTTACTGTATGTAAAATAAATACATATATATCACATGTAACAGGTTATTAAAAGCACATCCTCAAACATAATTCCTAGGTGTATAGAAAAGTGAGGCTGCAGATAATTTATTTACAAGCAATAATTTCATCAATAAAAGGCAGTGGGATTTTAATGAGCTTACCTGTCTCCCTGCATATCGCAGACCAAGTTTGCCGCTGATCAAAGCCTGTACCTCTTCTGGTCTGAAAAAGATGAACACTTTGAAATTTTAATTCGCAAACGACATTACTAAATGTTGTCAATAAAATCCATGTCAAATAAATGTTTTTTAGAACTTCTATTCATTAAAATTCATCCTCATAAATGTGTCCTATAAATACATGGGAACTAAAGTGAAGTCCTATAAATTCTTGGAAACAATTATTGATTCAAAGTAGAGTTTGTAAGCAAACTGTGAAGTCATATACAAAAAAAAGACATCGACATTAGTTTTTTTTTTTTTTTTTGGAAATCACTCTTGATCTTGTTTTATTGAGTTTTTATCAAATCTATACCGTCTTAGTATGGGAATGCATCTGTGAAGAGTTGGAAATCCATTAACTGTGAAATGGTACTGTAAATTGATAGTGGAGGCGTTATTGAACCTGCTTCTTGGAATACAGAGTAAAGTATAGACAAGTATAGTGAAAGAATGTATCAATTATACTGAATTCTTATCACCCTCTGCACAGAGTTCCAGCATCTTATCAATGGTTTAGAGTACCAAAGTGTGTCAACAACCAGTTAAGTTAGTTTCTTTTTCTGAGTTGTAATTAAATCACATTAACAAAGTACTTGACTGTTTTTGTTTTAGTTTATTATCAGTTTGTGTTGTTGTTTTATCTTTAGTTTTTGTCGATTAGATGTATGAGAAGTTGCCTGTACTTGCATTCCGTGGCCTGATATAACTAGAGGTATAAAATAAAGTAACCAGCCAACCAAATGTATAACGATTTTTAAAATATATATTTAATGGTAGTGCTGCTTTCAACATTGAAAATATGAAATTTGACTGATAAAACTGATTAAATCAAAAAACATCAAATATAAATATTAGGATGAATTTTTAAGGATCATGAGATACTAAAGAGTAATGATGCTGAAAATAAATGTTGAAATCAAAAGTAAAAGATAAGAATGGTGTATAATTCTTGCTTTTTTTTTATCCCTGCTAGACTCCCAGCATTTTAGCATCACAAATCATTAAGTGTAGGCGATGCATTGTGCTGAAAAAAATGAGACCCTAAGTAGTACTTGGTAAGATGCTTTGCATAAGAGGGCTTGGTAGAACTACAACAATGACGGTATTATTATCCAGTGGCCTCCCACACACAAAAATAGGGATAAACTGCAAACGCTTCTCTCACTTACAAGCTGAGCATGATCTTACAGAGCAGCATGTATTTCAGTGCAGTGACGGCCCTGGGGCTGTCGATGGAGTCGTAGCCCTCAAAAGCCTCAAAGAAGTAAGAATAGGCAGTTTTCCAATCTTTTTCCTCAGCTGCATGGATTATACCTGTAGTTAAAGAATTAAACAGTAGAGCATCTTTTAGCAAATTTGATCAAACATAGACAACATGGATATAAAGAGTTTTTTTCTCTGACTTTAAAAGAAATGTTCTTCACTACTCAGAACTTCATTTTTCTTTTACTTTCTGAAAAACAAATTATGCACAAATATTAGAGAATTAAATTTGTATATGGCTCTTTTTATTAGCTATATATTTAATGTAAATGTACGAACACAAACCCAGAGTGTGTTTATGAAATCTGAAAGAAAAAATAAGCAGTTTCTAGAGAAATCAAAAACAACATCTTAACAACAGCCACCCCACTTTTTAAGACAAGACTTGAAAATGATGTATAGATGAATGATGTATAGTTTGTTGATGTTTAAACATAAAGTTTAGACATCAAAGGATATTTACCTGTAATAATAAATTAATAAAAAATAAATAAATGATTTAGTATAGAAACATTTAGCTATGGCTTATAACATAGCGAATTGTATTAGGTCAGTTGTATTAGAAAGGGCTGTGCACAGTAAACAGGCCTAATTAGTAGAATTCTGATCTAAAAAGTACCTGTAGTCACTAAAACAGAAAAGTAAGACTTGCCTGACTGCATATCAAGAGCTGCCTGGAGCTTTGGGGGACAGTAAATGGCATTGGCGGTGGTCCTGGCTGAGGTGAGGGCAGCCCTGGCTTTGGGAAGGTTACTGAGAGCATGGTAGGTTTTACTCTCCAGCAGCTGGACTTCCACCAGCAGAGCTTTATCATCCATCTTCTTCAGCTCCTGCAGCAGCTGAGACTCTGAGGAGAAAAAACTGAGATTATAATCCTAAAAAAATGCCTTCCTTCAAGAATAAAACTATACAGTGGGTTTAGAAGTCACAAAAGATTAGTTAGAAATTCAATATATATATATATATTTTATTATTAATACAACTCAATTACTATGAAACCAATAACCGTATTTGGCTCAAACTTTTGGATCCCACTTTATAGGCATTTCTTTTCCACATTATTCTTACCTAGCTGAAGGGCTTCCTGATATCTCTTGGTGTCAAAATAGAGTGAAATGAGCCGAGCCTGACAAAAAACAGAGAGGTATTAATCATAAACAATGCTGTTAACTGCTTGTTGATTTAGTTACACTTTTTTTATGAAAAGAAAAAAATATGTGCAAAAATACCCTGGTATTATAAATACAAAGCTGTGGCACAAATACTGGAACACACAGAGCAGGTTATAGGTTGTTATAAGACTGTTTTTATTATAGAGTAATAAATTAACTTGCAAAAATAGTACAGAAATCACATTTATTTTAAATAGAGATTACAATTATGTCACATTTATGAATACACATTAAAACAAAATGACTTTCAGGATGGCTTGAGCGGTCTCATTTTAACATTAAATGTCAAGAAAACTGTTCTATGTGCTTCTCCATAAGAAATAGGCCTGCAAGGGGAAAAGTTAGGTTAAGTTATTTAAGCAGCGAATTTATGTATCTTGGCATAACTCTAGACATGAATTTAAAATTTGACAGTCATGGTAAAAATATGTGTAAGAAGGTCAAGCAAAGTGTAAACTGTTTTTCTTTTATTGGAAGATACATGCACACAATGATATTCTCTCACTTGTCATTTTGCATTACATCATGGTCACAAACCTCTTTAACCAAATTGAAGTCTATTGCCCTGATAAACAAGCAATGAAAATTATGGACTTAAAGCCTATGCGATGGCATCATTGTGAGGTTATGTAAATATAACCTTTTTAGACTTTATGATTTTATTGCATTTAATTATCTTAAATTGTTTTTTAAATGTTTAAATAATTGTGTTCCAATGCTGTTTTCTGATCTAATCAGTAGCTCTCACAGAGAGACCTCTCACAGAGTCACTCGAGCAACTTCTAATGGTGACTGTCTTGCCCTAAAGTGTAAGACCTCTTTTGGTCAGTCTGTTTTCTCTGTTAAGGGAATCAAATTGTGGAATGATTTACCTGTTGGCCTAAAAACAGATAGCAATATAAATGTTTTTAATAGTGTACTTAAAAAGGGGTTAAAAACAAAACAAAGGTGTTTGCACAAATAGTCTACTTTTAGTTTGTTTGATCAAGCCACCTTTGCTTTTGCCTTACAGCAATTTTATGTAAAGAATTATAATGTTGTGTATCTATTTTATTTCCATTTTATGTCAAGCCTCCCGTGGACAGGTGTTGAGAATTAGCAAGTCCGCTAAAACACTTAAACAAATGCATTTGTTTGTCCATTGTAATTGTGATGTCCATGTGAAATAAACAAATAAATAATAAAAAGAAAATCTTGAAATTGTTTAATTGTTTTGCTCTATTTAAAATATGCAATTTTAAAAATGGCATAAAAAATAGTTTGAATGATCGAATTAAAGACTTGTTTATATGGATGTCGTGATGCATTTCAGTACTGGATGAATCAGGAATTTTGAATGAATTATTGATTCAAAGACAAACACATTTTTAATTGTCAATCGTCTCCACATACTGGTGCATTGATTGAAAACACTAGCTGCGTCCCAAATCGCATACTTATGCACTATTCTACGCCATTTTGTAGTATAAATAGTGTAAGTAGTGTGTTCACACTGAAAACTCTAAAAATAATAAGTGCACTTTAATTACCCGGAAGATGCACTCATGCAGCCGCTAAAATGAAGTGTGTAATGGTGGACACTTCACGCACTCAACGACCGCAGGTTTGCTCAGTAGCGGAAGGGGCGGAGCTATCAGACGCACATGTTGAATAACTTTATTTATTTTGGATTGTGAAAGCAAATTTCTCCTACAAGAGTGATTATAGCGCCTCCTGATGGTGAATGTGGCAATACTCGCGGCAGGTATTACTTGATACCTCAGTCATTTATTTCACTGATTTAGCGACCGTCAAACGTCATCAGGGAAACGGTTTGAATTTCCGCTTAGTAAAAAAACATTAGTCTGCCATTTGGGACGCCACTACATACATATACTATACTGTTGAGTGTGTAAGTGCATAAGTACATAGTGCATGAGTGCATAATGTATAGTGTGCCATTTCTTTTTTGCACCATTTCGGTTATAGTTTGGCTTTTGTAATACACAAACAATAATAGCTGATTTAGAAAAGCTAAATCAGTTCCCATACTACAAATGCCAGTTCTGGGTGAGCAGCAGCAAAAAAACAAAGATGATTGTTACACTGATTGAACTTCTAAAATGTTTAATAAACATAACCAAATCATTGTCATCAATACATACGATTGCATAAGTGTTTAAAATCAGTGCAGTTAATATATAAAGGCTCTTTTAAAGAATCCAATTAGATTTGAAACTACTCATGTTAAATTAATTGTTGACCTAGGAGTTCAAAGCCAATGCTGAATCAATGATGTTTACCTCCAGGGCCTGTCTGAGGAAGGTTCTCTTCTCTGCTTTAGCCCATTCGATGCATTCCAGACACAGCTCGACCTCCTGGCCCGTGGCGGCTTCCATGTCCAGAAATAGATCCAGCAGTGAACGAACCAACCGTGCTGCCTTGGCCTTACTTATGGAGATCAAGAAAGGTCTCACAAACTTCAGCAGGCCTCCAAGCTCTAAAAGAAATGTTAAATAATGACGACGTGTCAAAAAAAAGTGAACAATACCCCACAGAAGAGCAATTCTCACCTGCAGCTTGTCCCGTCTTGGCCAAGAGACTGCCCAGCTCCAGGATACTCTGCTCCTTGACACGCACCGCCTCTTCATCATCTTCCTGGACATCTCGTCTCACTAACAAACAAAAAATACGCCTTGTAAAAGAAATGTTACTTAATTGAAGAGATGAAATTACGGCATTTTCAATACTGATTCATTCCAATACCCAAATTTGTAGTATTTACCAATACCAATCTTATTGCAAAGCTGTTTTTTTACTTTTCTTTTGTCTTTTTTTCTGTAATATCTAAACCAGTGTGTGTATCTGATCATCAAGTATTCTACAGAAATTTATTAAACGTCTAAACATAATTACAGAAGTTTGAAGATAAATATATATATATATATATATATATATATATATATATATATATATATATATATATATATATATATATATATATATATATATATATATATATATATATAATTTTTTTTGACAAAGTACCTTCTCATCAAGGCTGCACAGAAATACAATAAAAACCTTTGATCTGCTGTTGATTATTGTCAGATTCATTCATTCATTTTCCTTCGGGTTAATCCGTTTATTAATTAGGATTTGCCACAGTGCAATAAACTGGCAAGTTATCCAGTAAATGTTTTAAAGCCGATGCACTACCAGCAGCAACCCAGTACTGGGAAACACCCTTACATTACATTCTTTCATTCGCACACATACACTACATCTAATTTAGTTTCTTCGATTCACCTATAGCGCATGTCTGTGGACTGTGGGGGGAACCGGAGCACACGGAGGAAAACTCATGCTAACATGGGGAGACCATGCAAACTCCACATAGAAATGTCAACTGGCCCAGCCAGACTCGAACCAGCAACCTTCTTGCTTTGAGGCAAAGTGCTTACCACCATCCTATTGTATTGAGAAATATTATTTCAAATTAAAATAATGTGAATATAATATAAAGTGTAATTTATTTATTCCTGTTATTTAAAGCCAAATTATGAGTTTCATGCTCCTCAGTCTCAGTATCTCATGATCTTTCAGAAATTATTATATTATGTTGATTTGAAGTTGTTATCATTTATTAATGGTGATTAAAAATGAATAAGGGTTCATTTAATTCTTTAACCAATTAATGATTTTGTCCCACCTCATTGCCTTACAGTCCTGTCAAACTTTTAAATAATGTTTACAAAATTGACTTAAGTACAAAATATGTTATTAATTCAACAGTAGAAGAAAGCTAATTTAAGACAAGTTAAATCTCTTTAAAATAAAACAACTTAATACTTTTTAAAATGTTTTAACGCATCACATTGCTTTTGAAATGGGTAACATGATATGAAAAACATCTACAAGAAGAAAAAGAATCCAGCAGAAAGTCAAGTAAAATAAAGATTTTGTTCATAAATTGTTTCATGAAAGTATATATGTATGTATATATATGTATATATATATATATATATATATATATATATATATATATATATATATATATATATATATATATATATATATATAATCATAAAATAATAAAAATGTACAAAATAACTTAAACAACATACCATGCAGAGATTAAACAAAAAATTATATAAAATTATATTCTTGATACAAATCATAGTTGTTTAGCCTTCTAACCCTTCACTATTTTTAAAGCCTCTGTAAATGCGGCAAACTCCTATTAAATACAATCAAATGAGGAGGTGTTTTCACAATTTTGCATTGATGAGCGAAGAATTTAAGTGAAATAAGTAAACAATTTAAACAGTTAAGTCATAATTTTTGTGTTCAAATGTACTCCAAATTTCACAATGTACAGTCGGAATTATTGGTTTTCACAGTATGTCTGATAATATTTTTTCTTCTGGAGAAAGTCTCATTTGTTTTAATTTGGCTAGAATAAAAGCAGTTTTACATTTTTAAACACTATTTTAAGGTCAAAATTATTAGCCCCTTTAAGCTATATATTTTTTTGATAGTCTATAGAACAAATGAAACCATCATTATACAATAACTAGCCTAATTACCCTGACCTGCCTAGTTAACCTAATTAACCCAGTTAAGCCATTAAATGTCACTTTAAGCTGTGTAAAAGTGTCTTGAAAAATATCCAGTAAAATATTATTGACTGTCATCATGGCAAAAATAAAATAAATCAGTTATCAGAAATGAGTTATTAAAACTATTGTTTAGAAACATGTTGAAAAAATATCTTCTCTCCATTAAACAGAAATTGGGGAAAAAATAAAGAGGGAGCCTAATAATTAAAAATAACTAACTCAATGGGACATTCCTGGTTTAAAAATAATAAAATAAAGTAAATAAAAATAAATTATTCTTAAAATGTATATAAATCCTTTGTGAGTTTTAAATGTAGTGTATTTTTTAACATGCAATTACACACTTACATTAGTTTTTGTGTTTTGTGTTTTGCTATCAGTATTCAAGTAATAAAATTACAAAATGATCTTGCAAAATAAACTTTAAGCCTTAATGATTTTTCTTTTAATACCCAAGCATATAACAAAAATCAAGTAATTCAATTCAAGTAAAACTAAGTAATACTTAAGTAATTACTTAAGTAATATTTTAACAGGGCTTCTGCACAAGTACTTCAGATCTAATGACAACAGGTTTCCCAGAAAGAGGGTCCCACCCCCAAACACATGCCAATGGTTTACCACTTGTTGTCTGTGTTGGACCTGTCAGGATGCTCAAAAATGTATGTAACGTTAAATATAATTTTTTTTAAAAGCTCTCACACACACCCTGAAATATTCTGAAAACAGTTCTTGCACTTTCAAGGGAAATTAGCCTGGGTTATTTCATGGTTTTCTTAAAATAAATTCTTAAAAAAAAAAAAAAAAAAAAAACACTACCCCTTTAAGAACAAGCAGTAATAAGTTTTATTTCTACCTATTTTAGCTAACCAACTTAAAACCCACTTTTTCATAGTTAAAATAGAATAAATAATGATAAAAAATAAAGAAGGTAGTATAAAAGTTAAAATAGTTATTATAAAGTTAAGATAGAAGTAATGATGTTCATAAGACAAAAGCTCCTGAGGTCAAATAAAAAAATAACGTTATAAGATTTGAGTTTGTGTCCAAAACAATTAAATTTACTCAAACCAATTAATTAAAACTGCAGACCTAAGAATCAGGATCATACATTTAAAAGCATTATCTCAACAAAAAGAAACAAATTTCTGCCAATGTCACGACAGCAGAAACTGGTTTGTCACAGCCTGCTTTACTGTAACGAAAAACGTCAATCAAGTTAAAATTGTCAAAACACGCCAATCTAATATTAAATAGCCAATTAATTTATTTAACAAATACAAACTTGAAAAAAATCTCAGCTACATGTGTTAAAATGCGCCTTGGCCTGAAAGGGTGGCTAATATTGCTGGCTAACTGTCCATACACACTGGCTATGTGTCAAAACATAACGAGCTTGCTACATAGGCAGCTTTTTTAGGATATCGGGGGCGCGTTCAAACGTTCTACACAAACATTCGAGCTCACAAATTAAACGTAAATAGCTGTTTTACTTAAATACCCGAATAAAAAGCTCAAATATGGGCATAAATACTAAAAATGCTCACTAGAAAGGGTGCTTGGAATGTTTTGAGACGCGGACACACACAGTACAGTGAGTCAGCACCGCAGCACCGGCTCATGGCTCCTCAGCACTATACAAACTGAAGCATTAAAGTAGTCATGCAGAACGAAAAGCAAAGTTTTAGAAATGGATTTAAAGGCAGCTTTACCTATCGAATGAAAAATGTCAATAGAAGCGTTTCTGTCTGTGCTGATGAGAGACTGAGCTCTCTGAAACTCCACCACTGCCGCGGCTGCCATCTTCCCTATTCAAAAATCTCTCTGCCCACAACCACTTGCGAACACAACCGGAAGTGCGCTAATACGACGCGCGTGAGTGTTGTGGCGTGGTGGGGGTTGTAGTCTTTTCCTGTGCAAGATGGGGTAAAGAAAAGAAAGGTTTTCTAAATTTTAGATTTATACGTCCCATTGGTTAATTAATTAATTAATTCATTCATTTATTCATTCAAAGGGGGGCTAATAATTCTGACTTTATCTGTATTTAGTCAGAATTATTAGCCCTGCATTGAATTTTTGTTGCTTTTTTTATATTTCCCATATTTTATTTAACAGAGAAAGGAAATTGTCACAGCATGTCTGATAATGTTTTTTCTTCTGGAGAATATCTTATTTGTTTTATTTTGGCTAAAATATAAGCAGTTATTAATTTTTTAAACACCTTTTTAAGGACAAAATTATCAGCCCCTTTAAGGTAACTTTTTTTTTCGATAGTCTTCAGAACAAACCATCGTTATACAATAACTTGCCTAATAACCCTAACCTGCCTAGTTCACCTAATTAACCTATTTAAGCCTTTAAAAGTCACTTTAAGCTGCATAGAAGTGTCTTGAAAAATATGTAGTAAAATATTATTTACTTTCATCATGACAAAGATAAAACAAATCAGTTATTAGAGATGAGTTATTAAAACTATAATGTTTAGAAATGTGTTGAAAAAAATCATCAGAAATTTACCAGTACAAAATAAATGTAGAAGACTTTCAGGCTCAGGGTTACAAATAGAACATTGTGGTGAAATGCCTTTTTTACATTTAGCAATAAACTTATTGCAGGGATAGTACCTGTGAAATGTTTTGAAATGAATTTATTTTACCTTATTTGGGAGTAAAAACATATTACTTGTTGACCAAATATCATCTATAAAAGGTAAGGAAAAATATTGTTTCTATTTATTCTATCTATTATATTGCTTTCGGGAAACAACTACTTAAATAAGACATTTTCTGCTAAGTTATTACACTTTTTATCTAAGATAACAAATACAACCAAGTAGAGTTTTTGGAATTTGCTTTAAGACTGAGTTATAAGCAAGATGGATTTTCATTAAGTAAAGCAGTTTATCAGAAATGCTTTTCACAATCAAATTATAATCATTATGAAAAAAAAAACAGTCCCTGAAGAAGAAAGAATTTTCTGATAAATCTCACCACTGCTATTTAGTAAATCTGAAACAAAAATGATTCCCTTGTCAAACCAATCTTTTTTAAAATTTACTTCTGTTTTTATGCAACAAATGTTCAAACAGAAACTTTGTTAGGGGTTTAATAAAACGATTTTCTTAAAACAAATCATACAATTGTTTAGCCTTCTCACCCTTTATTATTTTTAAAGCCTCTGCATGCGGGAAACTCCTTTTTAAGACAATCAAATAAGGAGCTGTTTTCACAATTCTGCATTCATGAATAAAGAATTTATGTAAAATAAGTAAACAATGTGCAGTTAATTCATCATTTTGGTAGTTCAAATGTACTCCAAATTTCCCAACAAATAGACTAAAACATCAAAATAAATTGTTTTATCCAGTTGCCCGCATCAGACCAGAAAGGATTAACCAAATTACAATGAAGAAATAGATGTGCAACAGTTTCAATTGCAGAAATGGCAAACATTACAATTCACATTAAATCTTTTTCTCAGAAACGTCTTAGCAGGGAAAATATCATACATAATGTTAAAAGATGTTCCAAGTATAATCACCATAGTTCTGTGGGACTCCCATCATAAAATAAGTGTTAAAAAAGCATCTACAGTTTATTGTATAAAGCCAATATGACATTTATAGCCACTGTGAAAAAAATATATAGTCTATTATGAATGGGTCTAAACTATTAGAAAGAGTTAAGCTGTTACACTATAATGAATGTTTTGAATGTTATACTCCTTATTTATATATTTTAAATGTAGGTTTTATGTTTATCTAATTGAATATAGGCTAGTTAATATATATTCATCTGTATGCATTTATTTGTTTATTTATTTGAAACTTCTGCATTCAGTTTTTTTTACCTAAATATTATGTTACTCCAATTTTTATTCAGTTGTTTTTTGTTATACTTGTGTTTTATTTATCTTAATAAATATAATTTAAAATTGTATTCATTAGCTACACAATTCATTTTTATTTTAATTTATAAAAGTATAAATAAACAATATAATTACTACAATAGAAAATTAATTTGTATCACAGATTGAACAAATATATTTTTGTATGTTCACAACTTGGCAGCACGGTGGCGCAGTGGATAGCACAATTGCCTCAAAGCAAGAAGTTCGCTGGTTCGAGCCAAGGCTAGGTCAGTTGGCATTTCTGTGTGGAGTTTGCATGTTCTCCCTTTGTTCGCGTGGGTTTCCTCCGGGTGCTCCAGTTTCTCTCACAAGTCCAAAGACATGTGGTATCGGTGAATTCGCCAAGCTAAATTGGCCGTGGTGTATGAGTGTGATTGAGTGTGTATGGGTGCTTCCCAGTGATGGGTTACAGCTGGAAGGGCATCCACTGCATAAAAACATATGCTGCATATGCAGTTCATTCCGCTGTGGCAACCCCAGATTAATAAAGGGACTAATCCAAAAAGAAAATAAACAAATGAATATTTAAACCTTTTTATAGTCACTAGGTGGTGACATATCTCTAAGCTGAAACATCTGCAAATCCTGCTAAAAATAGTGTTTGCCAGTGGCATGCTTTCTGCAGGTTGAAACACATATCTAATTTAATATGCAGAGTAAATTATTTAGATTTTCAAATAAATAAAAAATGAATGTGGAGAAGTATAGATTTGAATAAACATAAATGTATAAAATGCATTGTTTTTTTTCTGAGCACTATATGACTGTTCAGGCTGGACTTACTGTTTCACACATGTCATTTAGAAGCAGGATTAGCACAAGATTGGATCAGCGTGGTGGCAACGCAGTGGCGTAGTAGGTAGTGCTGTCGCCTCACAGCAAGAAGGTAGCTGGTTCGAGCCTCGGCTGGGTCAGTTGGTGTTTCTGTGTGGAGTTTGCATGTTCTCCCTGCGTTTGTGTGTTTTTCCTACAGGTGCTCTGGTTTCCCCCACAGTCCAAAGACATGCAGTACAGGTGAATTGGGTGGGCTAAATTGTCCATAATGTATAAGTGTGAATGAGTGTGTGTGGATGTTTCCCAGAGATGGGTTGTGGCTGGAAGGGCATCCGCTGCATAAAAATGTACTGGATAAGTTGGCGGTTCATTCCGCTGTGACGACCCCTGGTTAATAAAAGAATTAAGCCAAAAAGAAAATGAATGAATAATTTAATGAATCAGCGTGGAAGGTGAAGCAAGAAAAGCTGTTTACCTGGGTTTAATCTAGCGTATTAATACAAATCTGTCATAATTTACTCCCCCTCCACTTGTTTCAAACCTGTTTGTTTCTTCTATTGTGCACAAACGAAGACTTATTAAAGAATGCTGGAAAGCAGCAGTCATTGATTTCCATAGTTTTTGTTTTTCTCTCCTTTTTTAATGGATGTCAATGGCCAAAGTTTCCAACATTCTTCAGAATATGTTGTTTTAGGTTCAACAGTAGAATTGAGCACTTGAATGTAAGTGAACAGTAAGGACATCTCTTTTGTTGTTAACTATGCCTTTTAAAATATGCTAGTAAGATGCAATTACTGGCCACTTTATTAGGTAAACCTAACCAATACCAGGTTGCATTTAGAACTGCTTTAATCCTTTCGTGGCATAGATTCAACAAGGTACTGGAAATATCCCTGAGAGATTTTGGTCCATATTGACATGATAACATCACACAGTTGCTGTAGATTTGGCAGCTGCATATGCATAATGTGAATCTCCTATTTTACCACATCCCAAATGTGCTTTATAGGATTGAGTTCTGGTGACTGTGGAGCCCATTAGAGTACTGTGAACTCATTATCATGTTAAAGAAACCAGTTTTATATGATTCATGCTTTATGACATGGCGTGCTATCCTGCTGGAAGAAGCCATAATCAGATGGGTACACTGTGGTCATAAAGGGATGGACATGGTCAGCAACAAATACTCAGGTAGGCTGTGGCATTGACATGATGCTCAAATGGTACTAATATGCCCACTAAGTGGTCTTCTGCTGTTGTAGCCCATCCGCCTCAAGGTTTGATGTGATGTGTGTTCAGAGATGCTCTTCTGCATACTTTGGTTGTAACAAGTAGTTATTTGAGTTGCTGTTGCCTAAAATTTTAATTTAAAACAAATCAGCTTTTTTTTTTTAGAGTGTATAAATAGCCTTTTTAAAGCATCAAAAAACCCCAACGTTTGAGAGTTTGCTTTGATTGATCTGTGGAGTACGGCAGTAAAAAATAAAACCTCCAGGTGAGTCCGCAGGGAGGCGCTCTTGCACATGTTTTCTTGCAGAAGTACGCAGTGCGCGCGGCTCTGACAGCACAGCATCAAACCTAAATCCCGTATCTGCTGGTGTGGACCAATAGCGCAGCTTCACTGCTCTCAGCATCACCAACCGAAGGAGACATCCAGCATCCCTAGACCACGGGAGAGACCTCCGACGAGACGTGGAATGCTTTTTTTTATTTGATTTGATTAAAAGCCTGCTGTTTTATTGGAATTTAGGCTTTCTGTCCGTCTTGATATTAAATCTTTTTCTTGTGTGGATGATTTTGCATCTCCTTGATGCGCAGTGTTATCAAGGATAAACCCAGACAGCCATTACTGCGGCTCTTGTTTTGCTAAAGCATCGTGGAGGCGAGCAGATTTCCTGTAAGTCAGCTGCATTTCTGTTTTTATTCGGTTGACTGTTGGCCATATTTAAAAGGAAAAACAGGATTTTGGAAATCAACCGATAATAGTTTTGATCGACATTTGTTTTGTTATTTTCATTTCTATCTTTTCAAATTTCAAATGGTGTTGTTTTGCTTAGGAAAATCAATGTCAGTGTATCTTGCCCTCGTGTAAACATGTCAGGGAGGATTGCACATTTTCAGAACCTTGGACAGGGACAAATATAATACAGAGGCGAAAGTAAGAGTTTTCGTCTTTTGTGGTTTGTTAAATCCTCTACAAACACACACCGAGTGTGAGTGAGGTATTAAATGTCCTATTAAACACATATTTACGAACGGCGATACAGTGGAATCAGTGTATTTACAGGAGAGCAGTAAACAGTGGAGTCTGCAATCATGGCGATGTCTTTATTTATGCTCGTTGGCTGGGTTGACTTTGCCGTCTGAAATACATTTTTGTTCTATGTAAAATGGATTTTAGTTAAGATATTATGAGTGTAGTAGAAGTACGAACCAGATAAATGGTTTATTTTGTTATAGCTGTTTAGAAATCTATGATTTTGAGAGGATTTTAAGAGGTCAACAAGGATTAAAAAAATAGGCTACATTTCTTTTACACCACGCGACACCTTTACGAGGCCTGTTTCCACAAAGAGAAAACAGTGGGGCACTTGTAAAACGCATTTTGTTTTATTTAACATGAGAAGAATTTTATCCAGTACTATTTAAATAATATCTGGGTATATATAAACTCAGAAAATTATTTGACACTTTAAAAAATACATTGTCTGCTCTCGTTAGGTAGCATTAATAATTGAAGATTATTTTAATGGAAACAACATTAAGTGGCCTAATTGCAAGACAGCATTCAGCATGGTTAGAAAAACGCCATCTGTTAATATGATTTTCCATAATAATAATAATAATAATAATAATAATAATAATAAGGTACTATTAAACAAAAATGGCGTAACAATACAAAATCATTTGACAAAACAAAATCATGCAACAAAGTAATAAATCAGTATAATTAAAATTAAATTTGAAAAAAAAAGTATAACTATATATTTAATGTGCTAATTGTGTTTATGTTTTTTTTTTTTTTTTTTGCCAAATACAGTTGTTGCTATCGAGGTGGGATACTTTTGAATTTAGGGACAGGTTATATTTGGTATAATGGTAGTATAATGGTTAGTTAAGGTGCTGGAATGAAGTCAAAGTGTAATTAAATTTACATAGACTATGTAAACAAATGCTATTTTTAAAATTTACCATGTCTCTACACAAGTAGTGGATGGTAGTGAGTACTGCAAATATTAGTACATGCTAATTGATAAAGACACTTAATACAAATTTGCTCTACATATTTTAATCAGAGTCTTTATTTTGGGCAATTATATTGCATACAAACAACATCCTGCAGTGCTAATTAACAAAAATAATTAATACAGTCATGGCTGTATTAAATAGACTACATCAAAACAGATATCAAAATAATATATTCATTCTTTGTCTTACAGGCTTTGCAGTAACCGAGCCCTCATCCATCGCAACAGCATTCTTCCTTAAATAGAACACCAACCTAAATTTGGATGTCTAACAGATTGAACTAGTCTCAGGAAGCAGTGGGCTCCGGTTTGGCGCCTTCTTTAGCTGACCCCTAACCTTGAGTTCCTGATATCCCACTCCCGGCATCATGGGAACCGTGCTATCACTTTCACCCAGCTACCGGAAGGCTGCCCTGTTCGAAGATGGCCCGGCCACAGTGGGCCACTACACGGCGGTTCAGAACAGCAAGAACGCCAAAGACAAGAACCTAAAACGGCACCCACTCATCAACGTACTGCCATGGAAGCGAATAGTAGCCGTTTCAGCCAAGAAAAAGGGGTCTAAGAAGGTGCAGCCAAACACCACCTACCAGAACAATGTTTCTCACCTTAACAATGAGAACCTCAAGAAGTCCCAGTCATGTGCAAATCTCGCCTCCTTTACGCAGGACCAGACAAGTCCGTCAAACCAAGGCTCCAAAAACTCCAACAACACAGCTTCCTCGGTCAAGAAAGCACCTCTTTCCAACTCCAACGCTGTCCCTGGGACACCCAAGAGGGTGATCGTTCAGGCCTCCACCAGCGAGCTTCTGCGTTGTCTTGGGGAGTTCCTCTGCCGGAGGTGCTATCGGCTCAAGCATCTGTCCCCTACAGACCCGGTATTGTGGCTCCGCAGCGTGGACCGTTCTTTGCTCCTGCAGGGCTGGCAGGACCAGGGATTCATCACCCCGGCCAATGTAGTTTTCGTCTACATGCTCTGCCGAGACGTGGTCTCCTCTGAGGTGGCCACAGAGCACGAGCTGCAGGCCGTCCTACTGACCTGCCTCTACCTGTCTTACTCATACATGGGCAATGAGATCTCGTACCCTCTCAAGCCATTCCTTGTGGAGACCTCCAAGGAGACATTCTGGGACCGCTGTCTGTCCATCATAAATTTGATGAGCGCCAAGATGCTGCAGATCAACTCGGATCCTCACTATTTCACCCAGGTCTTTGCGGACCTTAAAAACGAGAGCCAGAAGGAGGAGGAACGGAGTCGTCTGCTTATCGGCCTGGACCGGTGAGGGGGCTTTGGAGATGTCTTTGGTGACACTCTGATCTGGCATTTTTTAGGGAAAGTTCATGCAAAAATTTTGAATTTTGTTACATTTACTCACCGTCATGTCAATCCAAACTTGTAAGATCTTCTGTGGAACATGAAAGAAGTCACTTCATTACATTCGGAGGATCAATTGGATAATTTTGGACCAAGTTGATTTAATTTGTACAAAAGAAAGGTTTTACAGAATTGGCACATGGCAAAATCCTGCTCCATAAAGACTAAAGGTGATGATACACAGGCCAACTTTCTGAGCAATGTTGCCATCCAATGGCAACCAGGTGTATTTAGCGCACCAAAATTGGGCCCAAATCATAAAGTTTGACATTCTTGAACAGCTTTAACTAGCTAAATGCAAGACTGCATGTCGATTATCATAGCAAAAGTGAAGCAGAATATTGCTTAACATAATAATAATAAAGCTAATATCCGCTTGTTAAGTCATGATGTTTCGGTGACGTGTGGAATACTGTTTCCTGGTCCAAGCCGCTATTCATTTGAATTAAGAAAATATTGGTTCATGGCCACTTCTTAGTCCTATCACACATTAAAGTGAATTTTATATAAATCATAGTGTACACATCAGTCTCTGGACTCTCTGGATATTACGAACTAGATTTTCAAATTTATTAAAGTGCTTTTTAAACGCTTATTATTATCAACTGATGAGTCTCCCCATACAGTCTGACATAGCGCTTGGACCCAGAAGCCGCTTTGCGTGACGTCACAATTAGACAGATAAGGAATGCATGATAGGAAAATACATTATAAACACACCACAATTTAGCCCTTCACAAAAGTATACAGCAAAGCCAATTCATTGTTTGACATTGTAAGCATTAAATTACATTAAAAGCCCTGTTTTGTGTTGACTCATAACAACTTAGGACTAACATTGCTCTACAAGTTGCTCTGCGTATCATCACCTTAACCTCCTGCAGAATTTAGATCAACACTCTTACCTGAAAGATTCTGATGAGTCTGAACACATTGATTTGCTTTAGATTACAGAATCCTTAATTGAGGATGGAGCTAAACTGTAGGCCTGTGGCCCTCCAGGGAGACCCCTGCCAAAACGTTGTGATGAATAGTGCTTAATGAACCATCTATTCATAGATAGTAATAAATTAGCTTTTGAAAGGTCTTCATGAAACCATAAGTGGGATTTAATCATTTATGTAGTGATATGGATGAAAACAACACGATCCTGAAAGGACAAAGGTGAGTATTTAATGACAAGTTTTTTTTTTAAAGTAATTTTTGGTGACCAAAATGGTTTATAATTGTGTACAATGAGTGATTCTAATGGTATAAAGTCAATAATTCACTTTAATTAATAGGCAACTGGTACAATTTGTACGTGAATACTATAAAATGCCAGACACGAGTGGACCAAATGCTCCAAAGCAGTGGATATTTAAAAGCACTGACAGAAAAGACTTCAAATGAGACAAAAAGAACAACAATAATGAATGTGGACAGATTTCCAGCTGTTGTCTAGCTGATTTCTGGACACTTTGCACCAATCTTTGCCACCACTGTCAACAGAAACGGAGGTTGATTCAAAATCAACAGACACTCTGGTTCTCATGTCCACGAAACCGGACACTTCGCTGAATGATACACACATTTTCTGTTGCAAATTTTCAATCGCAAAAAAAAGGGAACAGGGCGTTTGAGTGTCAGGTTTTGTGTGTTTCTGTCCTCAAGCCACAAACTTCGAATAAAGGGAAAGGACTTGCATTGCACAGTGGCTGTTTATAGACTGTAGTTGGTGAAGAGGTTGTCAGCACATTTGTAAGAAAGACCTACTTTATTTTCATCCATGATGCAAAGCTAAACAGATCTCTCCTGTGGTGGTCTACGTCATTTTTTTTTAAAGCAACTGTGTTCGTTTGAATGCACACACACACACACAACTGGAGTTAGCTACTTTGAGTTTTTAAGCCGACTGCATATGTGTTTAGGGAATGAAATACAAAAAAAGAAGAAGTAACGAGTTAAAATAGTTGATCTTGCTATGCCTGCTTCAATGAGCCATTGTTTTGTCATTTTGTTTTCTACTCAGACACGCTTCAGGAAAGTTCTCTGTACAGAAAAGCCTGTAAATGTATCAAAAACAGTGCCATACCTTTGATGAAAATCATGTAGGTCTAAAAAAAAAAACACATAAATACCAAAGGCCGGCAAACTTTGGAACGGTAGGATTGTCATTAACAATAAGTATCTATTGGAATTGTAATTTATTGTTATTTATTAATTTTTTCACACATTTCTCTCTTGCATTTAGAGATTTTAGTGACGTGTTGTATTATAAAAAAGACTGATGGCTACCTTTAGGTGGGAATGAAGATTACGGTGAATGCGCATTAGCATTCGAATGAATAATTCAAGGCGGTAACATCTATAAGAGCTTAGTTTCAAACCATTATTAAATCTGAGAAACGCCAAGGTAATTCATCATAGTGACAGACGATCGGTTTCAGTTAAAGATGATGAATAACTGGAACCGGTTTCTCTGTGAAGTACTGTTGGGATGTTCGACATATCAGCACTGCAAAAACAATCACGAGCGATTATTATCCCATCAAAACACACGCCAGCATTAAACTGAATGAGATGTGGTCTATTTCCAGAGGCAAACAAACGATTTCAATCCTCTTTCAATCAACAACCGAACTAAAACCTGCAGCCACATCGATGATATCAATCAAACTGGATCTTGCGTGTTTTGTATGATCAATTTGCCCGCTTTAAAACATCTCAACAGTGCTAAACTGTGCATGCTTTCTTTCGGTAGTTATGTATCTCTTTCTTTATAGTCAAAAAAGAAAAGGTAAAAAAAAAAAGAATGTGACAGTCATATAAGCAAACATGTCTTTGTTAACTCATGCCTGTTCTTCTCATGACGTGAAAGTGGGATGGATGGATTTTGACTGACCTGCTCGCCCTGCTGCATTGCTTTACGGGACTGAAGGAAGCCAATTATTTTACAGAAAACGAGACTTGCACTTTTTTCTGTGAGTCTGAGGAGACCGCAGGGGTTCGAGGTTGTGGGGGCAAAGTAGGTGAAGCCCTCCTTCGCTGCTTGCCTGCTATTATTTGCCCCCAGCCCACAACAATGTGCCATTTTTTTCACTTGCATCACAGAGTAGTCCTTTGAAACAAAGAAGAAGCAAAAGATTAAAACTCCTGTCAAACTCTCTCTGTATCTGTTGTGTAATTCTTTGAAAACTGTGCTATAAAAGGATTGCATGAGAGTGTGTGAATGTGCGCGAGTGCATTTGTATTGAAGAATGTGATGTCCGTGTGTTGATTTTCTAGGATCAGAGCATGGCCGTGCTTATTAGAGAGTAGGACTCTATAGTATCAGGCTAGAGTTTGACTCGGGGTTTACGGGGTCTGTTAACATTTTGTTGTTTTAAAAAAGAAAACAAGACGAGAATCTGTTGCTGTGACCTTTTTGCGTTTGTTTTCTGCTTATTTTGATTTATTTTTGTACTGTGATGGAAAATAAAATGCACTGATCGTTAAAGACAGAGCACGGTGTGGTTGTGTTCGGACGCCATCATAATTCTAAGCTGGACTGGTCCAAATTTAACCTAGTCACATTTGAGGCACAGGGTTGTTATGTAACTGCAGCTTAGCAACATGACAACTGGCAGTTTGTCAACATAATGTCCCCTTTTTTCCAATTACTCTATGTGGGTTCACATTATGGCAAATCTAGTTATTTAGTATAATAGTAGCTTCTTAAACAGTAACATTTCTTCATTTAATGGATAACACTGAAGCTAATAGATGACTTAGCATCAGAAAAAAGCCACCAAGCCTCACGCGTAAATAACATCTCTCTGTATTTAAACACATATTTAGGCTATCTTCAGTGAGCTGGATCTTTAAATAATAAAGCTATAATTCAGTATTCAATCATACTGTATATTACATCTATTTTTGAGTGAAATGTTAACGGTCTAATCTGATTCAATGAATTATGCTAAGCTAAAAAGAACACCTACTCACCAGACCAGGAGTGGATGCAAAAATGTTTAACTCTAGGGGAGTTCGAAAATGATTATATTTTCCAATAAAAAACGGGAAGGTTTCTTTCAGACAGAAATAAGACAGCAAAGAAAAAAATAAAATCTGTTTCAAGTGTTTTTGTTTGCCTGATTGTCTGTGCTGTTTTAAGCTTAAAAAATTATAGTAGTGGAGCAAAGTGATAGTGATGATTACAGTGGTGAAATATTGATTATTAAAACAGTTATAAATTGGTGAATTAAAATGAAACTAGTCACGTTGAATCCTACACTCAATGATTTAATACGCTCTCCGCAGAAACAGATAGAAACAAAGTTTACATTTCTGTGATGGAAGTAGGGGACAAAGTAACACTATTTGGGTTTGGCCAAAAATGAACAAAGTAACAAGGTTAGACAAACCCTGTTTGTATTACCAACAAAACCAAGCCTCTCCTACAAATGAGCACTGGTTGTATTATCACCAGACCCTGTGCAAAAATGGCATAGAATTGCCAAAAGTGCCAGGAGTAAATATGTCACTATTTACCCCACCTGTGGGGCAAGTTGTAACAGTTCTAAAGTTCTCAACATTCCACTCAAAAAACAACAACAACAAAAAAAGTTATTTAAATGATGTCCAACAGTGTGTGGCCTAATTATAACACCCTGTTACAACTAATCCCACTGTGTTGTGCTTTCCTCAAAAATGGCTAGTAGTCACTGTTTTTTACTTTTTTTCAAAATGGCTTCATCTTTTATGACGGTAATCACAGCAATATAAGATTTTACGTACATACTTTCACAGATTTTTTAAAATTAAAAAAAATATTGAATATAATAAACAAATATTTTTATGTTGCAAAAGTAGTTCCTCCTGTGTTTCTCATCCATATTTCACTAAACTTGTTCAATAATTGGCTGGAAAATGTCTGCCCACACTTTGGAAACCTTGGAAGCACACTATGGTTAAACCTGAGTAAATACCTTAAAACTAAGGTATTAGTTAAAACTAAGGTATTAGTAATGTGTTACATTTTACATCGTGTTATTTTATGCTCCGAGCTTCCCTATTCTCATTATTTTGAAAACATCTAATAAAAGAAAAGAGGATTTTCTCATGGACAGTGATTTTACTTAACTAATAAGACAAAAAATACAAGCTTTAAACTTTCATTAATCTGTATACGGCATGTTAGCTCTGAGGTCAGAGTTCTAAGAAGATAACATTACTAAATTGTAACTTCTTAAATGTGTTTATTCAAGGGTAAATGAAAGAACAGCGCATTGTTCATAGCTGAGCTCCTCTATTTTAAAAAAGAAGAAAAAACACGCAAGTTAGAGATCAAGTCTTAGACAGGGGTTTGTTCTGGCACAGCAGTGTAATGACATAATCTGATCAATATTGAATTATCCATGTGAGCAAAATTATATAAAATTTGTAGTAAACGGTTTGTTAAATATGATACACAATAACTTTCCATGTTTGTGTGGGCTGCAGGCTTTACACTTTCATGTGTCAGTAGTATTTATCAATTTATTTAGTTTTACATTTTAGATCGAATTTTCTTTACTATAGCAGCCCAGGCCTAAATTAATTTCATAATCGGTCTAAGGAATTTAAAGTAATTTTGCATCAAAAAAACATTTTGATATCAGTAAAGGTGTATGCAACTTTTGCAAATCACCGGCATATTAGCTTTCTAAACATGTACAAGACTGCATAAATTATTATTACTTTATAAAAATTAAAAACAAAGTCGAATATTGTTCATGTCTATTTTCATACAGAAATTGTACTAAAGCTGGATCAGTACCTTAAAAGGGTAAGCATTTGTATCTAAAAATGTCTGCCCCACCCCATTTTTGTACTTTTATTTCGGAGTGCAGATTGCATAATTTTTATATATATATATATATATATATATATATATATATATATATATATATATATATATATATATATATATATATATATATATATATATATATATATATATAAGACATAAATATCATTAATTATTTAATATTAAATAACATAAATTATTATGAATTATAAATGTGTATATATAAACTTTTAAAACTATTTTACCAAGTGTATATAATGTGTAGGTTACTACAAGAAAATATCAACGTTCAGTACATACTTTTAGTATTACCTTTGCTTGAAATGATCCAATCTAATTCTGTTTATGTGAAATAAACCTGCTTCTGAGCAAGTTTGAGATACGCAAACTGTTGCTATGACAACAACTATAGGATGAGTTTTTAAGAACGAAACGATCCTGGATCATGTCAAAATGCCAATAACCAAATCCAGCTAATTGAGTAATCCACACACAAAGAACGGACCCCTGGTAAGAAAAGGTAACCCAATAGTAACACAAAAGTACACAACACATTACTTACAATTAAAAAAATATCTAATCAATGCAACTTTTGGGGAGTAACTCTATATTTTAATGCATTACTTTCAAAAGTAACTTTCCCTGGATATTTATTTGATTTATTTTTGGTTGTTTACATTGTTTTCATGTCTGATTTGATTTGTGTAACAGTAAAACATACCTGTTTAGAAGTTTTATCAGCCGTTTCAAAAGTTACTTTTCTTTTCTATGAAATATGAAACATACAATGTCTGTAACATTATTCAAAATATCTTTAACGTGTATCGAATATCACATTATTTAGCAAATCATATTTTTTTTGCCCTAAAATAAACACAGATTTGCACGTTTATAAATGTAAAATGTGACAGACATCCAAAAATAAATAAATAAATAAACAATAATATTAATAGCAATAATATAAAAATATAACAATAATAATAAACAAATAGTTTTGGCAATTATCAAAAGCAAAGCAACCCAATTAAATGTATAAAATAAAACAATGTCTCTTCTATAAAAAGAAAATCTTTTTTACATAACAGAATATTTGTTTTCTTTCGTTACTGATTCAGGTTGTGATTCCACATATTCTGTATTTTATTACAGAATACCAATATTTTAGGACAGATTTCCACCTTTAATTAAAATACCCGTTTATGAGAATAAACCATGTGAGCATGAACCCTCACACAACTGTCACTGGATGTGCTTTGGCCACACCCACTCAAGAAAAGATTGACAGGTGGAAAAACATCACCAACTTCCCAGCGGCAAACAGCTGCTCACCCTGAATTGATGGCAGATCAATAAAATAATGACAATATATCAGTGTGATGGAGCAAGAGCCTCGGAGCAGACACTTCAAGGGCACGTTTATTTTCAAGAGAAAATATCAGATACAGCGTTTACTTGATTAACAAAACCGACTATCATAAATCAGTAATACGGATTCTACTCAATACATTGATTTGAAGGTCTAGTTGTTTGGTTTCTAATTTCTGACAATGCATGTTAATTATCGCATTAATATATACGTAAACAAGAAAACACACAGTATAAGCCGGATTCCCTTTTCGGTTTGGTCCACATTTTTAACAATTTCAACATCACTTTAATACATATATATTAATTAAATAAGAGAAGTATAAAAGTAGGCACATGGTTTGATCGGATCAGACTAAATCTTCAATATCAACCAAGCTATAATTACAACAATAGAAATTACGGATGTTTATCTGGGAGCTGAAAGTATTCGGCACTTAAATCCAATCACCACAGGAAAGAAATAAATAATTATATATCATATAACAACCCTAACAATATATGCCAGAATGAAACTAGCTTCTCAATCTATTTTATGCAATTGAACAATCACATAACTCCTATTATCAGCGCACACATTTTTAATATATTCCACCTAAAGGCCAGTTCGATTGAAGATAATAGATGTTTAGTGTTCGGATTTTACTTTTCACAACTACGAGAGAATAAAATAGGGCAGAGCGTCTGATTTTATCCATCTAGACTACTTTGTTCTTGCTTTTACTGACATACTTTACCAAATCCAGGCTAATAGAAAGCAGGGACTGAAGAAGTGGACGAGAGAGAAAGACTTGAATATTGTTTTCTATGAAAAAACACATCTTAAATGAAATGATTTGAACAACATTGACTGAGCTTCATTTCAGATCACTTCTTAGAGCTCAAAGTCTGTCAGCGACAGATCAGCATCCGTGGCTTAAAGCTTGATATCGAGTCCACACGCACATATACACACATTGGAGAAAGCTTATTTTTGGCCACAAGCAATGATCCTAATTAACTGATAAACAATATCTTTCGAAATGCAAACCACAAACAAAAGAAAACAATTACAGGAAAACAGATTTATGCAAACATCTGCTTTGGAAGGAAGATCAACAGTCAGTTTTCGGCTTGGCACTTTTTTTTTTTTCATCAGTTGCGAAAGCTTCAAACTGGGTCAGACATCTTGGGAGTTTCCACTCAGAACTCTGTTGATTTTGTTCTATGAATCAATACTGTTCTCTGTCTCTCTCTTATTTGAACACATTTACTCAGACAGATGTGCAAAGCTGGTAATATTAACACCCGCTGTTTGCTGTGTTAATAGAACTATAGCTGACAGAAATAAATTAGACCCTACCCTAACTAAATAGGTTTTATTTTTCAAACTTTTCTTTGTTTTGTTTTTTGGTGGTAGATTTTTGGCTCAAGTAAAAATAGCGACTACTTTGGATTCACTCTTTGTAAACATTGTTTGGGTACATTTACATAGCATAGCTTCAACTAAAAATAGAAAACTTATTGTGTTTTGGCTGTTCCTTTATATGATAACAGCATTTCAGGCTTGTTTATCCAAAATCAAACAAAAAAAAAATGCTCAGGGGACAGCTTATGTAATGTGTCTTTGCTCTTAGGGTAAGAGATTCATCAGAATAAACAGAAAAAAAATAGTCCAAGGCACACAAAAAATCTGGAAAAAATATTAAAAACGCTACCCTGGTGAAGGCAGTTGTTTGCCAAAAGGAATAGTTGCAGGTTTACCGTTTTAAGCAATAGCCAAGTCAATAAAGGCTTTTACATTTTTTTTTCCACATTTCTCGAGTGCCTTGGACTGATTTTTGCTGTTTAAAACTGTTATCCACTTTGATTGCACTGTTAATTTGTGAAACAACAATGGCAGACGACCAGACATTGATGTGTTTATATGTTGAAGACTGTACATGCGCACTGATGTGTAGGGTTTCTAGCGATCCTGTTTTGCATGTTACAATATTATTTTGTCCTTTTTGCTGTTTCAAGTGAATAAACGCCCCTTTATTAACATTTTCATTGATTTATGGCTGTTTTCCATTTATTTACGCTTCTGAATTGTATTAAGGGACCTTAAAGGGATAGTTCACCAAAAACTGAAAATTCTGTCATCATTTACTCAATCATCACTTGTCACACTTGAGCAGCTGAAATGTTTTGAAAACATGTAATTATTGACCTCCACAGTATTTGTATTTACATGGAAGAATTAACTATGGATCTATGGAAGCCAGTTGCTTCATGTTTTAACTTTTTTTGTAAAATATCTTCTTTTGTGTGTGACAGAAAAAGAAAACTCATAAAGCTATAGAACCAGGTTGAGTGCATCTAAATGTGTGGGTGAACTATCCCTTTAAAATCATAAATAAATGAAACACAATGTGAATCTCGAAATACAGAGTTTTGAATGGGTATCATTTTGCTAACATTAACATCTATAGATGGAACAGTTCCATTTTTAGTTTATCGTCATATAAATGTTCACTTAATGGCTTTAACATTACAGAAGTGGTTTGTTTTTGTTTTATTTATAATTCTTTCATATATATATATATATATATTGAAGGACAAAAGGGCATAAAAAATCTACTCCAAGGTCACGGGATATGTGAATAAATGAGTTTTCATCCTACCTATGCTGTATATATTGCGTATACAGTACATGATACAAACTATATCCAACTATATGACAGTTTCTGTATACAATATATGCTATAAATGACCAGCTATATGCAGAAAAAGAGAAGTTTAAATTACGAGAGAGTTTAATGCTCCTCTCTGAGCAGTGAATGAGTTTACGGATATGATCAACACATCCAAAAAGAAAAAAAAACATCCGAGCAGCAACCTCAGGACTGCTTCTGTTCTGATCTGTGCAATACATCAGGAATTAAGCAGAGCTATTTTTCATCCCACATGAAGCGGTGATCAAAAACCAATATATTCCCTTTGAATCTCAAGTTGGATACTTTAAAAACTCTGCATATCCTGTTAATCATAAACATTACATTCATGATCACCCTTCATTTGGTTGTGATGTTTAATAAATAGAATCGAGTCAGGTAAATCTATCCTAATACCACCTTGTCACGTTGTAAATAATCAAAGCTAAAGTTTGGAATTCAGGGACAAACTTCTCTAAATTAAACGTTCCTCCTTGCCCTGTAATCAGGCAAATTTGGTATGGCTTCATTTTGACTACCCAGCTGTAAATGTCCTGGAAAATGGGATCCTGGTCCTCTAGTTGCCTGGCACCGAGAGAATGTATCCCGATCGGCTTTTGGTGAAGTCTGGCTGTGATTGGCTGATCTTGGTTTCCACGACCACAGTGCACTTCCTTCCATTCATACTGCAGTGAATGGGGCTCACAGTGTTCACCTGTAGCTTCCTCTTCTCACTAGATAGAGAGAGAGAGAGAGAGAGAGAAAATCATTGACATATTCCATATGTTGTTGTTTTGGTTTGCAGCGCTCTGTCTGTGTGCTTGTCTCATCTGGTTGAATGTTTCTGGGTGGATGGGCATTTTTTACGCCAGACTGTTTTGCTGAAGGGATCAATGAGGCTCTAGAGTAATTCACAGAAAAAGAGAGGCTGTGTGTGTTTTTTTTTTTTTTTTTTTTTTTGAGAGAGATAGGGATAAATGGAAAAGTGTATCACACACACACTCTAAAGTTGAAGGCAACAGATCTAACCGCTAAAAGCCTTTTTATAGAGAGCAAACCTTTTAGCTCTGCAATTACATCCTCACATCACACTGGAAAGCTGTATATTGAAAGTGTGACGCCAATTTGAACATGAGATTGAATATTCTGGGTTCAGTAGTGGTAGCTAGGGTCAATCGGCAATGTCATTTTGCTATTGTAAATACGATTTTCCACTTAAATTGATATTGACAGCAAACATTATTTGGAATTTAAAGGAAATTATTTGTTAAGTTTACTTTTGTTTATGCCAAAACAAGCAATTTAAACGCATGTATTTAGATGTAAACAATATTACATATTTACAGCTAAAAAAGGTTAATTTTTAACTTTTATTCACATCTTTTATATCATACATACACTTTAATTATTGCATTTTCATTTATATCCATAAATTATCAAGAATTTCAATTAAAAATGTTAAAATGTCACTTTCTGAAAACAACAACAACAACAACAACAACAACTTTTATTTGAAATTTAAAGAAAATGTTATTAGTGTTAAATGTTACCTTTATAAAATAAATAAATAATTAATAGAATTTTACTCAAACCCAAACCTAACATCTTCCAGTATGCACAGTTTAGGTCCAAACCCAATTAAACACAACTGATTAAACTAATTGAGTCCTTCAGGCTTGTTTGAAACCTGCAGGTTAGTGTGTTGAAGCAGGGTTGGAACTAAACTGGTTTGACACCTCTGGAGTAAATCCAGGAAAACTGAGACCAATCAATACTTTTTTCCTCTTCAATTAAAAAAATAAATAATGTGTCAAAATTTAAGGAAAATTATTTACTAACTCTTTATATATAAAGCAGCACCCAAAGTTACTATGCAACTAATGCAATTTAGCTTTTACTATCTCTTTTCTTTCTCTAATAGCTTTTAACACTTTCACATGACAAATTCTTGAACAAACTGTTTTCGTAAAATATCATTGAATGTTCTGTCTTTGTGTTCATTACAGCAGAACATCAACAGCTCAGTCATCTGCTATATTAGAAGTGTGATTCAGAGTGACATTCACCAGGCGGCTTATGTAAGAAATCCTGCTGATGAAAAAGTGCTGGTTTTACTGAGTTTACTGTACCAGACACACACTTCTATAGCAACACAATGAACTTGATCATGTGCTGAAGCTGAACCGGCACCAATTTATTCCTTCATTCACAATCATTGTAACGGGGCTGGACTATCTTACAACTACTAGTGTACATTGCCCTTTACTATCATAGGCAACATTGGTAAATATGAGCAAAGTAGAATATATATATATATACCTGATATTGTTGAAATCCTTTTAAACTGTTTCTGTGGTGATGCATGTTTTGGTGATGTCAGGTTGTGATGTCATTTCCCATTCTGTGAATTTAAGCCCAGGACACACCAAGCTGATGTCAAAGAACTAGCAGTGCTGAAAACCACTGTGTTTTCATCTAACATGGCTGTGTGTTTTCCTGTCCAAAAAGCTGTACATGAACACACCAAACAGAAGACAGCCAACAAAAGCGAGAATGTATGTGAGAGGGTGTATCTTTCCATTCTCATCGGTGGCAGTACTCTGTATTGTCAGTTTTTGTTCTTGCCAATCAGGGTACTCTCTTTCACTGATTATTGATGTCAATTCTACATGCTGAATTATGCAAACTCCCTCTAGCGTGAGCCCGACAAGAGGTGACAAGTGGAACCCACTAGAATAAAACTAGCCTGACAGACACTCACCAAAGGTCCGACACTACCTCAAGGCTCACTAGCTTTTGTTTCCTCATTGTTATACTCCTAAGAAACTTTCATAGGTCAACAATTTCATTATCCTACACAGCCAGGTGTACTAAAATAAAAAAGTTTATTACTGCGTCCAAAATTGCCTACTACTCAGTAAGTACTGCATTTCAATTTAAAAGTAAGCCTTAGCCATTAGAAAAGTATGTTCTATACAGTATGAATGTCAGTAGTATGAATGGAACTGGGAAAGTGCAGAGTGCATCGGATGCACACTTCTTAATCTCACACTTCTGAATCTGAAGGTCCTCCAGACACTTCTCGCATACTGATTTTCGAATTCTAAGAATTCGGACATACTACTCAGCTTGCAAACAGTTTTAAGCACACTATATAGAACAAAAGTATGAGATTTCAGATGTAGACAACAGGATTACGCTTAAGGTTTTGAGCTCCACAGTCTCATACGTTTTAAGGGTGATTTATACTTCAGCGTCGAGTGATGGAATCTGTCTAACACGTAGTGATATTGCTCGGCAATTACACTTCCAAAACACTGGCTGGCAGTAGGTTTTTTATGTTTCTCTGTGTCAAGTTTCTTCTTGGATGTTTTATTTTTTCTGAATGCTACTAGTAGCTAAAACTCACTCATTTAGTGTCGGGAACCGGCAGACGTGCAACAACTTAAATCATAAGGTAAACTCAAAACAAAAGTTTCCGTCTGGAGCTCCTTTACAGGATTCGACACTTGTTAACTCTCGCTCCATCGGTTCGTGACTCTCAGCACTGCCCAGGCTCATCCTCACAGCTTGTGCTGTGCATTGTTATATTGTGTGTAGTTATATCTTTTGAGAGGTGTGCACCAGCGTTGGCATCAACCACAGCGAGGGTTATAGGCTGCACCCGAGCATACGCATGCACTTGATGCAGAAGTATAAATCAGCCTTTAAGTTGCATGGGTACAGTATATTTGAAGATATAGCTAACAATACATTGTATTGTATCTTTCATGCCAAAATGATTTAAAGATTAACCCTTTGTGCATATCTTATTATTAATATAGAATCAGAATACACAGTCAGGAACACAATTTAACCAAAGAAATTGTTGAAAATAAATTATTTTTAAAGGGAAGTCAACTTGTAGAGTAACAAAAACAAACAAAGACATTTTGTAAATATCCTTCTGTAAATATATTAAAACATTTTGGATTTGTAATTTGCATGCCTAAATAAGAGCTTATTTTGGACAACTGTAAAGGTGATTTTTTCAATAATGTTTAACCCACAGATCATATATTTTCAAATAGATGTATCTCGGCCAAATATTGTGCTTTACTAACACATCATACAGAAAAGATTAAAAAGGTGTACCCGTATGACTGGTTTTGTGGCCCAAGGTCACTTAAATATTGATGCAACTGTGCTGTGCTGGCAACAGTTTGTTCTCAATATGAGCAGCATGTGGATATTTGTTAGTATTTTGAGCAAAAGATCAAAAGGTTTAACAGTAGCCATTTTTTCACAGTCTTTTTTACTCGTATTTACCAAGGGTGCCAATATTAGTAGAGGACACTGTACATGCTATACAATTTCTCAAGCTTCCCGTTGAGGTGGGACTGAAAGGTTAGTCAATGAATGGCTTAAGGTGTACTTGAGTTTTGATTTTCGCAGCAGGGAAGGGCAGGAAGACTGCAGATTTGGCCATAGTGAGCATCTGTGTGTGATCTAGACTCTCTCTCACAGCGCTGGGAAGCAGACGGCTCTGCATGGCCCACTGGAAAATCAATAGTTTCCAGCTCTACTCTCCCCTGTGCCTGTGCCCTTCACGCCAACTGACGCACCACCTTTGAGGCCTGCTCTGCTGCTGCTGCCCAGAATAGCTGGAGTATTAAGGCAAGAAAAGTGAATTCTCCGAAGATGCAGAGCTGACTGGTAAATACCACTCCAGTTGTCTAGTGGTAAACAGAATCAGGGATAGGGCTGTATGCGCACTATGCATGCTATGTATAGCTATTCTGCCATTTTTCTGTAAATAATGCAGAGATGTTTCTGGATTGCGTGAATAAGGAGACCACTTTTAAGAAATTTCACTTTAAAATATTTGAGTAACAAATCAATAAGCACAATCTACAGTAAAACATTTCACAAATGTTATCTATATTTTAAATATTTGCATTTAACCTTAATAAAATTCATAAATGTCTGCAGTTATGTATATGGAATATATGTACATCAAGTATTTATGGCATGTAAGTTCTTCTAAAACATTTGACTGGATGTTTGTGTGTGTGTGTGTGTGTGTGTGTGTGTGTGTGTGTGTGTGTGTGTGTATTTATATATGTATATACAGATTTGTTTAAATGATTTATCTACATGTTTGCATGTTCATAGTTCCAGAAGTAGGTAAATTATTATTACAAGATGTTTGTAGTAATGTAATGTAATTATTTATTTACTGCCATGTCAGCAATCAATGCTATTTTTAGGGCAAAAACTTTCAATAATAAACATACAATTGAAAATCAACAAACAAATGAATACACAAATTAAATATTTTTGTGTTAATACATAAAAATAAAAGAATAATTAAAAAATGTATAAAATTAAATTAAAAATTATAAAAAGTAATTTCTCCCTGATGTCAATGTTTTAAAAATATCGACTAAGAGAGTTTATTTCATAAAAAGCTTTCTGGAATCATTAAAAGCAGGACAGTCCATTAAAATATGTTTTACAGTAAGGGGAATTGTGCAGTACAAACATTGAATGGGGTGTTTACATTTGAGCAAAAAGCCATAGGTTATTCTTGGATATCATATATTTGCAGCAAGTTGTTTTATTATTACTATTTAATAATAATAATAATAATAATAATAATAATAATAATAATAATAATAATATGCTGGTTTAATAATAATATAAATGTAACGTGTGAAATTCTGTATTCTAAAGAAAACCTAGGAAATGTAAAAAATCAAATGTCTGTATGAAATGATTGCTACATTACTTTATACATTGCCTAGGCATTCTATAGAGTGCCGAGTTGCTGTGTGTCAAAGTACGTAACTGCCCTCGCCATTTTTTCCACCACTGATGTTGGCAATGGTACTTGAGTCATTGTTTGATGATGGCAATTGAAGCTTGTAAGTGTTGAACGTTATTGTAAGATAGTGTATTGCCGGTACGAGGTTCCACTACGACTAGAATCCCTAGGAAACGTATGCAAAATCTTTACAAAAAACTGATTAAAAAAAAAAAAACTTCCTACTTAGCCATTAGACATTGTACATTTAATAGGCCTTCTATACAATACCGGGATATCACGCATTGCTGATAACATAATAATAATTTTAACTGTTAGAAGTTATTAGTAATCACTAGTTAATTAGTTAAAGTAATTACTTTTCTGATTTTGACAGTAATGCAATAATGTGCACTTTTGTGGAGCTGCTATGAAACAATATCTATTTTGATAAGTGCTATACAAAAAACTTGAATTGAACTGAATTAATATATAATAGTTGATAACTATTATATATTTAGTTGATATAATATTTTACTTTTAATATTTTTATATTTAAATCTTCAAACATAGTTTCTTTTTTGGATAATGTTATTAAAAAATTAAATTAATAAAATAATTAATATAATAAATCAAAAGTAACTAAATTTAAATTTTAATAAAATTAAAATACAATAATAAAATAAAATAAAATCTCAATAAAATTTAAATATTCAAACATAGTTTCTGTTTTGGATAATGTTAACTTAATGTTAACTTAATTTGAATAATGACAAAACAAATCAAAAATAATAAAATAAAATAAATAAAATAAAATGAATTAAAATTTTAATAAAAATTTAAATAAAATAAAATAATAAAATAAAATAATTAAAATAAATTAAAATAAAATAAAATAAAATGTGGGGTGAGGCAGTGGCGCAGTAGGTAGTGCTGTCGCCTCACAGCAAGAAGGTCGCTGGTTCGAACCTCAGCTTAGTTGGCGTTTCTGTGTGGAGTTTGCATGTTCTCCTTGCCTTCGCGTGGGTTTCCTCCGGGTGCTCCGGTTTCCCCTACAGTCCAAAGACATGCGGTACAGGTGAACTGAATAAGCTAAATTGTCCATAGTGTATGAGTGTGTGTGTGAATGTGTGTGCGTGGATGTTTCCCAGAGATGGGTTGCGGCTGGAAGGGCATCCGCTGCGTAAAAACTTGCTGGATAAGTTGTCGATTCATTCCGCTGCGGGGACCCCGGATTAATAAAGGGACTAAGCCGACAAGAAAATGAATGAATGAAAATAAAATGTCAATAAAATAAAATAAATTAAATAAATTAAATTAAATAACAATTTTGGGACCATCTCTGAACTACTGAGTTGCATTGTAATCCTTTGCTTTTAATGTTCGCATGGCAAAAATATAAACCCATAATTACATAAATATTTTCTCCTTCTCTCTATCTCAGTGTGCATGTGCACTAGAAGGTCAGCAGGCCGAAATGAGGATTTTCTTCATGTGAGTAAATCCCCAGTGACACCTCCTCTACAGCAGTAGAGGTTTAGAGGGCTCTTAAACACTCTCGTATGATCACTATCCTCCATCTGTATTCATCTGCAAAGCAATTTTGTCCCAGCAGATTTAGTGGGTCGAGGAAAGAGAGAAAATGGGAGGAGAGAAGAACGAATGTGTGTCTGCAACACCGTCACACCCCACCTCCCAAAATAGCAGATATGCCCTTGGGCTGATCCGTCTTCACATCCTCAAAAAAAAAAAAAGTATAATGCTTGCTGTGCACTTGAGAGAAGAGAGGCAGAATCCCAGCATCCTTCACTTCATAGAGCCCCACCCCAATCATAAGAGAGAGAGAGACACACACACACACACACACACACACACACACACACACACACACACACACACACACACACACACACACACACACACACACACACACACACACACACACACACACACACACACACACACACACTCTGACTTCCTCAGGCTCCAAGCACATTTGTGAGGCTGCTATTATTAAACCTTGTCCTACAGGATACAGGGATTAGAAAAGCGAGCACAGTTTGTGATGCTAGAAATTAGAGATGCGATTCTTCACTTCACTTGTACAGTTCTTTGCCTTTGCTATAAAAATAAATGTCAAACATGCAAAAAGATCAACAGATCAATATAGGAAAGTTAATCAACTTAACAGAAGCATTTAAATAAGAAATAATGTTAAATGTTTTTGTTGTTGCTCCTGCTAAGAATATCAATGCTTTTTTTCAATATTCTTTAGAATATGTTGTTTTGTGTCTAACAAGAGAAAAAAATCATATAAACATTCAGAACCACGAGAAAATAGTGAGAAAATGTTCATTTTTGGGTAAATTATCCTTTAATAACACATGTAGCATAATAGCATATAAGTAATATGTTATTAACATAAGCAGGCCTACATGGAATCTGTGCGTGCAGAAATCTGCAGATTTTTGCAGATTTTTAGCCCATAATTGAGTCTATTTATTTTTTTAATTAATTTCAGTAATATAATTGACTAATATAAAAATGTTCATACGATGTCTTTACAATACAATAGTCTATTAGTAGATATATTATATGAGAGACTTGCTTCGTTTACCAAACTGAATTTGCATCGTAAACATTAAATAAAAGTTTAAAATTTATTATTTTTTGTTTCATATACAATTTAAAAAAAAAAAAATTATGACAATCCTAAAATCATTATGTATGAATACGATTTCTTACAAAAATTTTCACAGACAAAATGTCCGCAGATTATTTCTGGCCATACATATAAGTAATAACATAATATCGTACAGTATAAGTGTTAAATTTATATATGCACGTACCTAATATCATGATACAGATAATATTTTTTACCCCCACCTACTTATGTTTTACTTAAAACAGGGGTGCCCACACTTGTATAAAGGGTCAAAAGCCAAATATCATTGATTTGATAGCCATGGACCAAAGATAAATATACAAAACTATTTTAAATTAAAGTTTGCATGGGTAATTTCCTAATTCATTTCAAAAATATTAAAAAGCAAATACAATGCATTACTTTGAATCATACTAACTAATGCTGTATAACATTTTTTATTGGAACTTATTGCAATAAAAACATAAACAATCCATTTATAACACAGTGGAGTTCAATGCTGAATACACTAGTCAAGCATTATCTGCCTTTGCCTTGATTCGCTTACTAAAGTCTCTGCCATGCTCTCTCTCTCTCTCTCTGTCATATTTTATACTAAATCTGGTTAATTTACATCATTTACATTAAAACATTTATTTTCAGATAGCTTTTTTAAAGCTTAACAATAAAACAAACAAATATAAGGTTACATTACATTTAAAATGACACTCTCTAAACCAGGGCTGCCCAATCTTTTTCTTATAAAGGGCAAAAACCAAACTTGAATGAGTGCTGTGGGTCTAAGTTTAATATACAAAACACTATTACATTAAATTTGCTGATTTGATTGCTTATAATTAAAAAATAACTTGAAAAAGTTGCTTTAAAACACATTAAATGATAATGCAGTATATTTTTTTATGTTTTCTAATCAACTTATTATAGTAAGAAGAACATAATCAATATACCATTTATAACACAATGGAGATAAATACTGAATACACTAGTCAAGCTGCTCCTGTCTTTGCCTTGATTTGCTCACCGATGTCTGTGAATTGTCCTCTATCTGTCAAGTGACAGTATTTACATTTTAAAAGTCTGCTTCATGTGAAACATTTAATTTTAGCTCTTTTTTTTAATAGCTTCTCAATTAAACAAAGAAACAAAAGGGTATAAATTCAAAGTGACAATCTCTGTCAAAGGCACTCAACCAACTATCCATCATTTTGCCTCTCTTTTCAGAATGGATGGTGGGCTAAACCAAGTTTCCTCGAGTCCTACTTTGGGTATCTCTGCTCTAAACTATTCACGAAGGCACGGCGGACCAAATCAACGGTTACAATAGCCCAACTTTGGCCTGCTGGCCCTAGTTTGGGCATCTTTGACTTAAAACATGACCATATGATTAAATAAATACATTTATTATAAAATAATTCTCTGTTTATCTGACTATTCTAGTACAAAATGCTGCTTTTTAATAGCACAATATGCCGCAAGAAAAGAGAAATATTGAAATAGTTTTGTGTGTCGTTACTGCATTCTCTCAAACTCTTCTAACATCAAGGACATCCAACACTTTATTTTTGAGTATACTGGATTGAAAAGCCATACATAAGACAGATAGAGTGTGTAAATTTTTAAATACATTAAATCAACAATTTATACATTACAGTGAAAGTGTTTTGAGGTGAAAGTGTAAGGAACCTTTCAGAAGTCTTTATTAATTGATAATCTACTGCATTTAATATTATTTGTGTGAAACTACTGCCGCTTTCCTGCATTTAGTGTTTATTTCAGCTAAAATAACTACATTTATGAAGGCTTTAAAAAATGTTGGCCATGTTTTCCAAACAATCCAATTACACTTAATTGACTAAGTAACCAACAATTAAGCCACATTTGATTTTCATTGGCATTTTAGTTCATCTTCAGGGTGTGAAATCTACCAAAGAGAGCATGGCGTTCACTAAAGCGCCAGCACTGATAAATGAGGAATAAGCCAATAGACAGATTATGAAGGAAATATAATTATTCAGCTTCCTCAAATCTGCCTGTGCCGTAAAGCCCACCCTCTAAAACTGCTATTTATCAAAAGGCAGCAGAAGCTTTAGCCTCTAGTATGCATCAGATCAGTGGTGGGGCTTCACTGCCTCTGCTCTTTTTCACAATTTTAAAGAGAGCTGTTAAGGAGGAGATTACAAAGTAGGTCATTTAGAAGCACTGGGAGAAAAGGCTTAGCACGAAGAAATATTGATCAAAGCTGGGGCTCTTCTCAGAGAACAGCAGACATGAATACCAAACAAGAGTGAGGAGGGCAAGGAGATAGAGGGATGAGCGAGTGAGTGAAAATGAGAAAGTAAAAGAGTAGAACGAGAGGAAAAAATGGAGGGGAGGGAGAAAGAGAAAGAGGACAAGCCTGCAGGGAAAAACACAGTAAAACTGTTTTGACAGGTAACCTAAAATGATGCGTCATATAAAAACATCTACATCAACAAGTTTCATTTAGGTGAATAATACATCTCAATTATAAATATAAAAATATATATTTAAATGGTATATCGTCTTCTTCTTCATATTTTACAACTACCACTTCCAGTACTACTAAAGCTACTACTAACAATAATGTTTGACTTATGGTAGCATGGTGGCTCAGTGGTTAGCACTGTCGCCTCACAGCAAGAAGGTTGCTGGTTCAAGCCCAGGCTAGGTCAGTTGGTATTTATGTGTGGCGTTTGCATGTTCTCCCATGTTCACGTAGGTTTCCTCCAAGTCCTCTGGTCTCCCCTATAGTCCAAAGACATGTGCTATAGTTAAAGAAAATTGGGCAAAGTATATAAATACGTGTGTGTGTGTGTGTGTGTGTGAGAGAAAGAAAGTGTCTGGGTGTTTCCCAGTACTGGGTTACAGCTAGAAGGGCATCCGCTGCGTAAAACATGCTGGAATAGTTGGCGGTTCATTTCACTGTGGCAACCCCTATCTAAAATTTCTGTTGTGTGGTAAAAAAATCTATATTAACTGTTTAATTTTAAGTAAAAGTACCACAGTGTCACAAATTTACACTTAATTGAGTAAAATAATAAAATTTAGTTTTTAATCAAAACAGTTTTTAAGATAAAAACCCTTTTCATAATAAACAAATATTAATTAATTCAGGATTTTAAGTTTATTGCCATACTACTACAACTAATAATAACAATTATACATATTGCAGTTATTGCTTTTTTTATTAGTATTTATAAAAATTATGAATCAAAATCTGTATTTAATGAATTCATTTTTGTTCATTGATTCATTCATTCATTTTTGTTCATTCATTCATTCATTCATTTTCTTGTCGGCTTAGTCCCTTTATTAATCTGGGGTTGCCACACCGGAATGAACCGCCAACTTATCCAGCACGTTTTTTACGCAACGGATGCCCTTCCAGCCGCAACCCATCTCTGGGAAACATCCACAAACACTCATCCACACACACTCATACACTACGGACAATTTAGCCTACCCAATTGAACTGTACCGCATGTCTTTGGACTGTGGAGGAAACCGGAGCACCCGGAGAAATCCACGCGAATGCAGGGAGAACATGCAAACTCCACACAGAAACGCCAACTGAGCCAAGGATCAAACCAGCGACCCAGCGACATTATTGCTGTGTGGCAACAGCACTACCTACTGCGCCACTGCTTCACCTTAATTTTTATTAAAGTAAATAAATAAACAAATAAACTAAAAACCTAATAAATAAAATAAATGTAGTGTAAAATGTTTATGCTTGAAAAATAAAATAAAGGGGGAGGGGGGGTGTTGGGAAATAAACAGGGGCTAATAATTCAGACCTTAACTATATAATAGACAGACATAAAATATATTATAAACAGATTTATAATTACAGCCAAGGGTCAAAATTTTATTTAGTTTTGATAATACTTCTTTGCTTTGCAAATGCATCAAAGTGCTAATATAACTGTATCAGCTTGACTCTAAAACTTGAAAGCTCAGATCAAATAGAAACAGGAATCAAAGCCAAAAGTACCCACGCTTTTATTGAATATCTGCATAACTTCAAGCTCAACAGAAACCTCCAGATCAGCTTGTTGACTAAAGACAGACCCCGGTGTTCCCATCAGGTTATCCGGATCTGAAATCACCGGCAGCAGGTGCTGATGTGCATCAGAAGTATTTAGGCGGTATATTTGCTGACAGTGTGCAGATACACTTCCAGCCAGGGATTCACCAGGATAAAACTGAACCACAGAATACTTGTGCTGATGGTTTTAGCTTTAAAAAACATGTTACAGTATATAGCAGTTCTGTAGCGCTTTGAGTTTAAGAAAAGCGCATTACAAATAAAATGTATTATTATAATTTATTATTATTATTATTATTATTATTATTATTATTATTATTATTATTATTATTATTATTATTATTATCCAGACTATGAAGCTTTCAACCACCAAAACTGAGACTTTTAGAAATGTTGCAGACCCTAAGTTGAAGACTCTGAAATTGTGTTTCATGGTAAATGAAAAACCAAAGACAATATATTATACCAGACATGTTACTGGTATAGTTTTTTGAATGGGGAAATATTACATTTAGTGTTGTTTATTCAGAGTAGAAAGCCCCACCTTCTAGAAAAGCAACCAATCATCAATCGCTATATACTAATGATTCTCCAGGGGAAGGGCTTGGGCCAGACGTGTGTTTTTATGACAGTTTCTGCAGCTTCATTGTTATAAATTCTCTAGGGTCAGCAAATGTGCTGAAACTCAGCAAATACGTGCCTCACAGACTTGAGAAATATATCAACATAAGCTTATGAAAAGAACACAAGGTACATTCATTCCACTCTCACCTCATTATTTTAAATGAATTCCTGCCTCTGCCATTGAAATGCAAATCACACTTAAATCTGGGAGGAGATCTGAATTCAGAAATAAAGATATTAAATTACATATATAGTTACATTGTTTGATTGAAAGGATGACGTTTAAAAACTAAATTCATAAGAGAGTTGTTATTAAAATGTTATTAGTGATTCCTAATATGAAAGTTTATTGTAAGCTGGGCAAATACTTTTGGAGAATATGATATATTCCCATTTAAAGAGATAGGAGCTGTATAAAGTGTTATGCCCCAAAAAGAACTTTTAAAAATAGCCAATGATGGGAACTGCTAAAACAAAGTTATGAAAATTAAGCTGCCCACATTCACTCAATGACTAGCTCATTTGTCAAGTTTTTAACAAATGGTTTTATGAGTTTTGCTTCATTATTGGTGATGAACATCACAGGTTTAAAGAAACATAAATGCCAATGTTTTATTTAAAAATGCCACAATGTCCTGTTTTATAGTGAGTTTACACAAATGAAGATAAACACTTTACAGTTTTCAGTTATGTTATATTTGCAGTATATCTGTATTACCAAAAATAAAAGAGTATTTAATAATATCTTGCTATAATGATCAAAATGTGTCTTTGTGCTTTATATGCATTGCTATCTGGTCATCGTATCCTGTACATCGTAAATGTACATTAAAAAAGTTAAGGTGTGTAGGTAGTGTAAACAGTAGCATTGTGTAGCTAGTGCACTAGTGTAAACTTAGCCTTAGAAGAATCAAAACGTCAATAGAGAAGCAGGGTTCATTACTGCCTTAATCTTTTAAACATTCTCCAAGCCAAGGGTGACCAAAACCATTCACTGACTCCCAGACAATCTGCTCCTCAATGGTCAGAATACAAAGCGACAGATGCCCCATGGAAATCAGCACACTTTAAAAACACGCCACCCACTGTTATCTGCCATGTTGGCTCTTGAGGAGACAATGTCACTTCCTGAACAAATCCCCATGGGAGCCTGCAAAGTCAAAATGACATTTTTGGTGAAGACAATACTTCAAACATTCAGTCACTTTTCTGGTTGTTTCAAATCATAGGAAGATAATCCTGACTGGACAAAATTGACATGCTGATGTTGAGATATAAAGGCCTAATAGGAGGAAATCAATACTGTTAATGCAGATTTCCCAGAGCGTGGCGGGTTGCAAGGACAGCCTTCCACTTTATTTGCAGCAAGAGGCCGCTGCTGTGTTCAAGCGTGACTTACCAAACCTCCAGATAATGTCTATGAAGTCATAAAGCTGCTTACTGTCATTCATCAATGCTCAGAGCAGAGTCTCAGCAGAGAATCGCTGCAGGAGATGACTGAAAGAGTTTGGGTTATAAAAGAAGAGAGATTTGAATAAAGGCAGGATCAAAAAGAGGAACGGAAAAAGTGAATGAGGATGAAGATGCTAAAAGTGATTTTATATGTGATACACCCTACCATGTCCTAAAAAACAACTTTTTGATGTAAAAAATTTAAATAAAAACAATAAATAAATAAATGAATTATTAATTATTAATAAAAATATATACCATTGATTTACTTGTTTTTTCACTAACGACAATGTAAAATGTTTTACTTTCATTTTAGCTTCTAGCATTCAGGTAAGGGTGCTTTTTAAAATTGTTTATGATGGGAACACATATATACACATTTGTACATGCAACTAGCACCGGGTTGGACCCCCATTTGCCTTCAAAACTACCTTAATCCTTCAGGGCATAGATTCAACAAGGTACTAAAAATACTCCTCAGAGATTTCAGTTCATATTGACATGATGATACATGCAGTTGCTGCAGATTTGTCAGCTGCACACCCATGATGGAAATCTCCTATTTCATCTCATCCCAAAGGTGTTTTATTGGATTAAGATCTGGTGACTGTGGAGGCCATTTGAGTACAGTGAACTCATTGTCATATTATATATATATATATATATATATATATATATATATATATATATATATATATATATATATATATATATGCAAGGGGTGTGTATGTTTCTGTGTCTGAAGTATGAACTGAAGTATGAACAACCAGAAATGATTTGTCATTTTATTATATTGTTTAAATATAAAGACTTACTCACTGTATTTGTACTGTAATGACCTTTAAATTAACTAAAATATTTCAGCGATTGTAAATAATATGGAAATGTTATGATTAAAACTATTTTTCCCTGAAAAATGTGCACACCTAAAATGTTAACCAATCAGAATCAAGCATTATGATTACCACACCTATCTTTAAAAAAAGTGCCATTACAGATGCTTGAGCTCACTAATGCGGACCAATGTAAATAAATAATAATTAAAGCTAATAAATAATACAGTTAAATATTAGAGAGACTATATGTTAGAGAGAGTATCTGTATCTTTAATTATTTATTTATTTGGCTGTCTTAGACCATAAGAACATTTTAAATAACTAAAACCATCTTAATGATTTAAAACTACAATCAATCAAGCAGACTTCTCTAGAACCACTTCAGCTGTGCATTTATTTCCGAAATACTGTAACTGCACATCTTAGAATGTTTATCAACCAATCAGAATCAAGCATTTAACATTCTGGTAATATAATAAGCGACACTGTAGCAGAATAACAGAATCAAAATAATTGTAACAGCAGCAACAGACAACAAGATTACAATAAGTGTAATTGTATTAGTGCCATAATAGCCACAATAGCAGCAATTACAAAGAGATAAACTATAATTAGGGCATCAATGGTAAAGACAGCAACACAAGCTTAGACATATAAGCATTTAATTACATTCGATCAGTGACAGGAGAAGGAATGGTAAAGAAAATGGCCGTGCAGGCAACAGATGCAGAGCAGGTGAGAATCACACAGATGGAGGGGGGTTGAACATGAGCCAGCAAATCATCCACCCTTCATCACCTTCATTTCTGGCTGGTTGGAGAGCAGAGAGTGAAAGAATGTAAGACACAAGGGCAGTGGGGGTAGAGCGAAAGATAGAGCGAAAGAGAGAGAGATGCAGCATTGCAGAGCCAGCACTGCAGAAACTAGGTCAGATTCATCGACTTCAATTCAAACGCACACAAGCGCAATATCAAGCCATCCACCTACACTCAAACAGCCATAGAAATCTCCCAAACTGCTCTTCAGATAAGCCTTTCTCTCCAAGAGTTCAACTCAGGAAACACATAAACACACACAGATCATTAGACTGTACAACACTAATTTGACAGAGAAAGTGTATCTATTAGACTTCTAATTACAGAATAATTGACAGCACATTGATAGAATGATATGTTGAGCTTAAAATGTTTTTGAGAGCTGTGTCCGTGTCAAGTAATTGTTCTGATTGATTGCTGTATGATGTGGCTGTGGCTAGTGTTTAGTGATCAATGTTTTATGTCTGAAGTTGTTGTTGCGCCACCTATTGGGCTGGATAGAGAAAGAGGGCAAAAGCTATGGTAGCCGAGAGAGCTTAAAGTGCTGCAATTTAAGAAAACTCATGCAATTACACAAAGGGTAAGGGTTAGGGTAGACAGTGGCTATGTTTTCGATCACTAGCAGTGTGACTCTGAAGTGCTGGGGCTGCATGTTTGCAAGTTTTCTCCCCACAATATCAATGAAACGTTCAGCACCGTCAAAGGCACCTTCGGAGGCACCCTAAAGACAGAGGAAGATGCTAACCATAGCACAAAAAGTTCAACTTCTGGGCATGCTAAAGGAAGGTAGAAGTTACACAGTTGTAGGAAATAAATAAATGAAGATCAAATGGTTTTGATCTTTGGTTTCATTCTACAATACTGGACTTAATTTTCTACGAATGTTTAAACTTTCAGAATGTTTAAACAAGAGAGAAAAGTGTGAAATTGTAAATGCCTGTCTGAGAAGTGTATAATATGTGTAGTGACGGTTTTTACAGCATAATAATTTTAAAAAATAAATAAGACTTATTTGCAGATTTCACCTATTGAGAGTTATTTTTACAACGTAACTCCTGCGAATAACCACTGTACACTTTTAATGTTGTAGTTCAACAAACACACAATTATATAGCAATAATATAGAAATTCATTATTATTAGTTAATATGCAATTATAACAAATAAAAGCTGTTGAAAGGTGGCTAAGTGCTGTTTTATTCTATTTTAAAATGTATTACAACAGTATTAATAATTTACAACATTACATTTTTACAAGTTACATTAGATTTGTTTTATACAAATAAAAAATAATTTTTCATTAAATGAATGCAGCCTGCATAACAAAATTAATTAAATTATCAAGTTCAATTAAATTAATTTTGATTATTTCAGTGTAGCTCGATACAAATACAATATGCAGAATGTAAATACAATTTAAAAATATAATTAGGTGTTGTAAAAAAGGCACAATAGTGCATCCTAAAAAGGTTCACATAGCCTTAACTTGCAAAAATTTCAAATGACAAAAATAAATAAATAAATAAAAAAAAAAAACAGCCCTTGCAATAATTAAAGGTCCATGAACCCCCCTGTCTCAGCAGAGTGTTTTCACAACTCTAGTTTGAAAAAAGTCTGGAAAGTGGGTTAGTCCAGCTTGGTTTAGGTATGAGTGTCGAGTGGCGAAAGAGGGAAGGGTTTGCATAAAAAGGGCAGTACATGCACATGCTGATTTTTACAGAGACAACACAGACGCAGGAGAGATAGACAGTGGCTACGTTTACATGGACATCAGTATTGGAATTATTTGCCTTAATCTAAATATTATTACTAAGGTGTTTACATGAGATGCTTTTTGAATGTTCCTTTTATGATCCCGTTTTACATGTTGTAGTACATAATTCGATTAACATCATTGCTACGCTATCCACATTTCCTCCGGAGTTTTATGTAATTTCAGGTGTTTCATTCTTAATTTGTCAATTTTAACTGCAGTTTGGCACTCTTACTTTCATTCAGGAACATTTCATGCATGCCATCCATGACAAACTGAGGTATTGGATGGGAGGAATTGCTGGAAGAGTGTAGTTTTAAAGGAATTTTTAATACCGCACGCCGTATGGGAGAGAATAAACCCTCTGCTTTTCTCGGTAGATGCAGAGACTCTGTATAGGTGCAGAGAAAAGCGTAAAACAGCCGTGTGTGTATAGACTATCCTATCACAAAATGCGACGAAAATCATGACGGTAATAGTTTGATTTAGGTGTTAACACGTTTACATTCGAAGAGCAGCATTTACAGTGAATCTTTCAGTCCATAATATTGTAGTGATATTAATGACAGTAAACTTAGTAGCTAAATCATTTTGACTAAGGTACATCTTTAAAACGGAGTAGAGTACTGCTGACGATAATAACTAACAATACTAACTAACTTTAACCAAACAATTCTTCTTCTTTTAATTGTTTTAATAACGATTGGCAACACAACGTGGCGCCTCTGCAGTCTAAATACTGTGACAGGTAAAAAAGAGTCTTTGAAGCTAATCACGCATATTGATGAAGTTGCACCTCATTCACAATCCAGTGTGCTGATTGGTTCGAACCAAGTATTTTGCATGAATTAATACAGAAAACTCAAAGACATCACAGTCTACCCACTGATAGATATCCAGTCTACACACTGGAATTTACACAATGATCTCATAGCCGTGACGTAGCTTAAATCTCCTGACGTAGCCGGTTTAAACCGGAAAAACGTATTTGATCGAAAAAACACAAAAACAACCAATTTTTTTGTGTGAAATAAATGCATCCTAATAGTTTTTTTTAGAAATGTGGGACATAAGACTGTAAACATCTCAAAAAATGTGTTTCGGTGTTACGTGACCCTTTAACAACAGCAGTTTTATAGCATTTGTTTTGATGAAAAATAATATGGAATTAAAAAGCAAAAAGTGTAAATGCACTTAACATTTAAACCTAAATTTACACCTGACTAAAAACAAACACACAGCACACAGACTTTACCACTAAGGTGGATAATCACATGCATATTGAAATTTCTTCTTTTTTTATTTGCTTGGATGTATTGAAATGCATTCTCCCTCAGCAGGCTACTGTAAGGCACTCATTTACATAGAAATTTTGGTGTAATCACTGGAACGGGCAATTCATAGCAGCTTTTACCTTGGAAAAGGAGCTATTTAGAGAAGCATCGCGTTCTCTCTCTCTCCTTCACTCATTAGTATTCTGAACCGGCAAGCCAACTAATGGACTAAATATCAGACAGACATGGATCGTCTAGTTGCTATGGGAACTGCATCTGCAGCACAGAGCGTGAGGTGAGGTGAAAAATACGGAGGCAAAGAGAAACAGATAGAGATGCAATGAGAAGGCAAGCAGGTGGAGGCTCAAGGAAATAATGGAGAACAAAACAAGAAGAGAAAACAAAAACAAGAGTACCAGAAAACAAACGAGTGGTAAATTTGACCATATGGAGGCTGAATAAGCATTCAGCATGAAGGATGACCTTGCTGAAGGACACAGTGATTGCAGCCAGCACCTCAACACAAGTCATTGGCAAACAGACTAATGAGGCCTGAAAAAAGCATTCACATTATTGTGTGCATTTTTAATACAGCACATTAGGCACAGAGCAGGTTCCTGTTGCAGCTCTGTGCTGTACCATGCCCACTTCTCATTACACTGACACTCTAACAGACACTTAAGCCAGGCATTTTTCTCAGAATTAGAAACCCGATTCCATTAATGGATGATTTGGACTTATGGCTCTACTCGGAAAATTTCCTCTCAGAAAGTCTCTATTTTTTAATAATGCTAATAGATGTACTATTATTGTCATATTTGGAGTAGACAATACAGGGTCATTGAGCTTATTGCAATTTAATTTTAAAGGTAAATAGTTCACCCAAAAATGAAAGCTCTGTCACCATTTATTCCCCTGTTTAAAACCTTTGATTTTTTCTTATCTGCGGAACATAAAAAAAGAAAAAGCTGGAAATCTGTGACCATATTTTTCTAAAGTATTTGTATTTCCTACTGTGGAAGTCGATGGTAACATGTTTCCAGCTTTCTTCAAGATACCTTCTTTTGTGTTTAACTGAATAATGATCTCACAATTTTCTTCTCTTAAATTCAGACAAAACAAAAGTATTAATTATTAGGCCTAAATCCGGTATACGGCAGATCTCACAACTTGACCTGCAATTAGAGGGATACAAAGATCTGGGTGTTATATTAGACAGCAATTTAAATTTTGGAAATCATATCTCCCATGCCACAATTTATCTAACCTAACTTTCAATGTTTGTGTATATAAATATTATTTTAATTTATAGCACTTAATTTTTGCATTTCATGTTTAAATACTCTATAAACAGCAGCTATGCTAATTATTTTCTTTATTCTCTATTTCCACCTGGGGATACTCATCCCAATGCCTCTAGAGATAATGCAGTGTCATTGATGCAATCCAAGATCTGTGAAGAGATGATGCCAAGATGTCCATAATTTTCCTTTACTTTCATCAAATGAGGAAGTTTTGTTGCTTGCCACGGTCACCTCTGGCTTGCTTGGCTTGGGACTTGTGGAGCTGTGCATCGATGGATTTGCTCTTTATGAACTTTCAGCAGTGAAATTTAAACCACACTGAACTGAACTAAACTCAACTTCAACTCTGAAAACTGGACTGACAGTTTAAATTTACTAGAAGTTTTATGTTAAGCTGTTTTAACACAATCTACGTTGTAAAAGCGCTATAGAAATAAAGATTAATTGAATTGAATGAAGGCTTGAAACCACACAAGAGTAAACAGCGAGTGACTTTTTATTTTAGTTTGAAGCATCTCTTTTAAGTTTAAAATTGAACTATCAACAAAGAATATTAAAACAAAGGAAAACAATGCACATGAAAGCAAAGCAAGGTTTTATTAAATTAATTTATTACTTGAACTTAGAAATACAAACTTTTTTTTAGTTATGAGAGGTTGTTAAACTATAAAAAAACAACTTTCTTGTTGTCTAAAAACAGCCAATATTGAAGCTAATCTGCCAAGATGGAGGTGCTACTATGTGTTTAATCTAAATCACTGTGTATAAAAATATGAATTTAGTGTCCGTGATTTAACCCATAGGTTTCTAAAGAATGCAAATAAAGTTACAGTGGGTGGAGCTAACCATTGACCATGCTTCACTCAGTTATCAGAAAACAGTTAAAGAGGTGGGGCTTTGTATTTGGTTGCATTTCCTTTGATTTTTCCTTTTTTTGTTTTTTGTTTTGTAAAATGCTTAAAACATGCTTCAAAAACAACTTGTCCATGTTCTGGCCACATGTACTTTGTTGTATACTTTGTTAATAATACTCCTGAGTTTGATCTATTAAAACACTGTTTTTATGTATTTAGCCCCAATAAACATTATTCTAATGATATTTTTTAAAGGAGGAAAACAACATTACGACGATGCGTGGCGCAGTGGGTAGCACATTCGCCTTACAGCAAGAACGTCGCAGGTTGAAGCCTAGGCTGGGTCAGTTATCATTTCTATGTCGAGTTTGCATGTTCTCCCCGTGTTTCCTCTGGGTCCAAAGACATGTGGTACAGGTGAATTAGGTATGCTACAATTGACCTTAGTGTATGTGTGTGTGTGTGTGTGAATGAGTGTGTATGGATGTTTCCCAGTGATGGGTTGTGGCTGCAAGGGCGTCCGCTGCATAAAACATATGCTGGATAAGTTGGCGGTTCATTCCGCTGTGGTGACCCCAAATTAATAAAGAGACTATTCAAACATGAAAATAAATGAATAAATGAAAACAATATTCTTCAAACATATTAAATACTGGCCTTTTTATAAAATGCAGGCATAACAATTTATGACAACATTTCAGGTGATTCAGAGGAGAGTATCAAATTTCTAAATAAAATAGAAATTGTTTTAAATACATCAAAAACATTTAGAAATGAAATTATATAAAAAGAAACAAAAGAAGACTATACAGAAAGCAGCTATTACTAATAAATTTTATGTAAAAACTAAATTTAGACCTCAGAAAAAAGTACAAAATAAAAAGAAAGTTAATATTAAAGTTTCCTTTTAAACCTGTATTTTTACATAATTACATAAATGATTGGTTATAGTGTAATCGTTAAGTTGAGCTAGTGTTCAAGGACAGCACTTTGTCTTCACTCTTAGTAATGTGACAGAAGACCTTGTCAGTCTTTATCACACATAAAGCAAGTCAACTCAGATATAATGACCTGATTTGCCTTCTCCACAAAAATGTACTGGAAGGAGAAAATTTATTCAGATGTTCAGCACAGTATATGGATTCATTTGCACCTGTAGTTTGTTTTTACACCCCTAAATAACGGTTCCAAAAGACGATTTTCACAGTGACTATTTTGAGTTTGACCACAGATCTTTCACTAACATTATAACTATAAAGGCAGCCATTTTGACCATTTCTTAATTTTTGTAATTTAATACCTCTGTTAAAATTTAATTTATAAAACTACCTTCTAAATGTGTGTATACTTCATTTAAACATTGTCAATTTATTAAAATTACAAAACACAAATATACATTCTGAGTATTTTTAGCATGGCTATAACGGGCAAATTTAATTTCACATTCGGAGACGGTTTAGTTACTTATACACAAGTATAAGCTACTGTGCATTACAAAAGATAATATAATGACTTTAATCCAATGACTGTCTGTGATATTAATGGTAGCTACATTGTTAAAGAGTTATTGAACTATTGATTTCATGTTTTTCTTTAATTATTTTTCAATATAAATAACATTTTAAGAAATGAAAAAGACTTATTGAAGTAAAGCTTTCTTCATGGAACTCTAAATGCCAATAAAGAATCATACTTTTGTAGTCTAAACCAGCAGAGTCTAAATCCGTAATGGGTTTCATCTGCGTTTGATGTTTGGTGTCAGTTTAGTGTGCACCAGCCATTTGACTAAACCCAAAGATATTTACAATATTTTGAAAAGTAACTTAAACATAAAATATTGCTATATGAGCATGTTTTACTTCGCGATGATGCTTTTAAGCAAGCGATAATTGATTTTGGGTTTACTTAAATGTTTAATCGATTAACACAAATTTAATCTGAACTTCAAGCTTACAGTGTGTGTAGATTGCTTTAAATTCTCACACACAGGCACACACACACACACATATTCACTCTTTGTCTCTGGATCTTTTGCAGCACAGCACATTAACAGTGTAACAGGGAAGTGCAGATTGGAATCTGGCCCAGTTTTGTTAGCAAGGCCATGGAGGTCATTCAGAGGCACTCTGGGTAATAACCAGGCAGAAAGTGATCAAAGAACAAGTTAAGATCAATAAAGAGTAATGGCATGTGATTTTGCGGAGTTTAGAAAGTAAAAAACAACAGAAAATCCTTATTTTTAGCAGTGCATGGAAAGCCCTGAAGACAAATCAACATGAAGGATGATTTAATATCAGTGACGGATTAGTGTTTAAGAGCATTTCCATGACCTTGTGACCTCCTATATGCATGTCAATATACAACTAGATTCTTAAAGTTTGAGAACAAACTTTGAGGCTGGCTTGTGAAAGCCTGACGGTAATAGTTAATTTAGTTTAAACAGTTTTTAAAAGTATGAAAAGATAGATAGATAGATAGATAGATAGATAGATAGATAGATAGATAGATAGATAGATAGATAGATAGATTACCATGGTATTAGCATGATTCTAACGTGAATTAGC